>NC_092158.1:87429927-87431973 GCF_045791955.1 Oncorhynchus clarkii lewisi
GGTATACAGCTAGTAGTCTGGGGTTAGGGTCTGGAGCTGGTCTCTGGGCTAGGGTATACAGCTAGTAGTCTGGGGTTAGGGTCTGGGTAGCTGGTCTCTGGGCTAGGGTATACAGCTAGTAGTCTGGGGTTAGGGTCTGGAGCTGGTCTCTGGGCTAGGGTATACAGCTAGTAGTCTGGGGTTAGGGTCTGGAGCTGGTCTCTGGGCTAGGGTATACAGCTAGTAGTCTGGGTTTAGGGTCTGGAGCTGGTCCCTGGGCTAGTGTATACAGCTAGTAGTCTGGGTTTAGGGTCTGGAGCTGGTCCCTGGGCTAGGGTATAAAGCTAGTAGTCTGGGGTTAGGGTCTGGAGCTGGTCTCTGGGCTAGGGTATACAGCTAGTAGTCTGGGTTTAGGGTCTGGAGCTGGTCCCTGGGCTAGGGTATAAAGCTAGTAGTCTGGGTTTAGGGTCTGGAGCTGGTCCCTGGGCTAGGGTATAAAGCTAGTAGTCTGGGGTTAGGGTCTGTAGCTGGTCTCTGGGCTAGGGTATACAGCTAGTAGTCTGGGTTTAGGGTCTGTAGCTGGTCTCTGGGCTAGGGTATACAGCTAGTAGTCTGGGTTTAGGGTCTGGAGCTGGTCCCTGGGCTAGGGTATAAAGCTAGTAGTCTGGGGTTAGGGTCTGGAGCTGGTCTCTGGGCTAGGGTATACAGCTAGTAATCTGGGGTTAGGGTCTGGAGCTGGTCTCTGGGCTAGGGTATAAAGCTAGTAGTCTGGGGTTAGGGTCTGAGCTGGTCTCTGGGCTAGGGTATACAGCTAGTAGTCTGGGGTTAGGGTCTGGAGCTGGTCCCTGGGCTAGGGTATACAGCTAGTAGTCTGGGGTTAGGGTCTGGAGCTGGTCTCTGGGCTAGGGTATAAAGCTAGTAGTCTGGGGTTAGGGTCTGGAGCTGGTCTCTGGGCTAGGGTATACAGCTAGTAGTCTGGGGTTAGGGTCTGGAGCTGGTCCCTGGGCTAGGGTATAAAGCTAGTAGTCTGGGGTTAGGGTCTGGAGCTGGTCCCTGGGCTAGGGTATACAGCTAGTAGTCTGGGGTTAGGGTCTGGAGCTGGTCCCTGGGCTAGGGTATACAGCTAGTAGTCTGGGGTTAGGGTCTGGAGCTGGTCTCTGGGCTAGGGTATACAGCTAGTAGTCTGGGGTTAGGGTCTGGAGCTGGTCCCTGGGCTAGGGTATACAGCTAGTAGTCTGGGGTTAGGGTCTGGAGCTGGTCCCTGGGCTAGGGTATACAGCTAGTAGTCTGGGGTTAGGGTCTGGAGCTGGTCTCTGGGCTAGGGTATACAGCTAGTAGTCTGGGGTTAGGGTCTGGAGCTGGTCCCTGGGCTAGGGTATACAGCTAGTAGTCTGGGGTTAGGGTCTGGAGCTGGTCCCTGGGCTAGGGTATACAGCTAGTAGTCTGGGGTTAGGGTCTGGAGCTGGTCCCTGGGCTAGGGTATACAGCTAGTAGTCTGGGGTTAGGGTCTGGAGCTGGTCCCTGGGCTAGGGTATACAGCTAGTAGTCTGGGGTTAGGGTCTGGAGCTGGTCCCTGGGCTAGGGTATACAGCTAGTAGTCTGGGGTTAGGGTCTGGAGTTGGGGTTACGGCTGGGGTCTGGAGTTGGGGTTACGGCTGGGGTCTGGAGTGGGGTTACGGCTGGGGGCTGGAGTTTGGGTTACGGCTGGGGTCTGGAGTTGGGGTTACGGCTGGGGTCTGGAGTTGGGGTTATGGCTGGGGGCTGGAGTTGGGGTTACGGCTGGGGGCTGGAGTTGGGGTTACGGCTGGGGGCTGGAGTTGGGGTTACGGCTGGAGTTGGGGTTACGGCTGGGGGCTGGAGTTGGGGTTACGGCTGGGGGCTGGAGTTGGGGTTACGGCTGGGGGCTGGAGTTGGGGTTACGGCTGGAGTTGGGGTTATGGCTGGGGGCTGGAGTTACGGCTGGGGGCTGGAGTTGGGGTTACGGCTGGGGGCTGGAGTTGGGGTTACGGCTGGGGGCTGGAGTTGGAGTTACGGCTGGGGGTTGGAGTTGGGGTTACGGCTGGGGGC
>NC_092158.1:87432073-87494573 GCF_045791955.1 Oncorhynchus clarkii lewisi
AACACAAATGCTTAGTTTGTAAAGGATGATGTATTGGAGTGTGCCCCTGGCTATCAATAATAAAATGAAAATTGTGTCGTCTGGTTTGCTTAATATAAGGAATATGAAATGATTCATACTTTTTTACTTTTGATACTATATATGTAAAACCAAATACTTTTAGACTTTTACTCAAGTAGTGTTTTACTGGGTGACTTTTACTCAAGTAGTATTTACTGGGTGACTTTTACTCAAGTAGTATTTTACTGGGTGACTTTTACTCAAGTAGTATTTACTGGGTGACTTTCACTTTTACCCCTGCCCCCCTCCGTTTCACCCCATCTTGTTCCTCCTCTTCCTACCCCTGCCCCCTCCATCTTGTTCCTCCTCTTCCTACCCCTGCCCCCCCCCCCCATCTTGTTCCTCCTCTTCCTACCCCTTCCACCCCTCCGTTTCACCCCATCTTGTTCCTCCTCTTCCTACCCCTGCCCCCCGCCATCTTGTTCCTCCTCTTCCTACCCCTGCCCCCCCTCCTCTTCCTACCCCTGCCCCCCCTCCGTTTCACCCCATCTTGTTCCTCCTCTTCCTACCCCTGCCCCCCCTCCGTTACACCCCACCTTGTCCTCCTACCCCTGCCCCCCCTCCTCTTCCTACCCCTGCCCCCCCTCCGTTTCACCCCATCTTGTTTCTCCTCTTCCTACCCCTGCCCCCCCTCCGTTACACCCCACCTTGTCCTCCTCTTCCTACCCCTGCCCCCCCATCTTGTTCCTCCTCTTCCTACCCCTGCCCCCCCTCTGTTTCACCCCATCTTGTTCCTCCTCTTCCTACCCCTGTCATCTATATCTCTGTCTGTGTTTATATGGTTATATCCAGAATGTGTCTCCTCTCTCTTTCTGAAAGTCGTGACATAGGGTCAGGGGTCGGCGTGGAGGGGGGGGGGTGTCAGTCTGGTTGCTATGACGACATCCCACGGTGACACAAAGCTCATTGGACTGTGCAAACAGCCGATCCTGATCCAGGGTCTCACCCTGACACTGAGTGAAGGAGTCTGGGGGGACGGGGGGGGGGGGGGGGGGGGTGCTCTCCCTTGGTTACGGGGTCTTTAGTTACAGTCAGACAACAGGGTTGTGATTAAAGATAGGATGTATTGAACTCACACACAAACACAAAGCATTCAAACCCCATTATGATAATATACAGCTATTGTTATTGTTATTGTTATTTGGTCACTTTCAGTTCCGTTTCTTCCTCCATGTCTTGTCTCAGTCAATGTGACGGTGATGATGAGTATGAGAGAAAGATGCCAAAAACTCAGAGAGAAGAGGAAGAGCGAGATGTGAAAGGAGGGATGAAAACAGCCAGGGGAGGCTGAGCTGGCCAGCTGGAAGGAGTCGACCCTCACACAGTCCAAAACTCAGAGTGCATGGTTGACACTGTTCATAACCAGGCCACTGAATGACATTTCTAGACTGTAAACGTATTAAAGAGAGACTTCTGTCGTTATTGTTTTTTACATTTGAACTTTTATTTAACCAGGCAAGTCAGTTAAGAACAAATTCATATTTACAATGACGGCCTACCGGGGAACAGTGGGTTAACAGTGGGTTAACTATAATACACAGACCAACAATACACCAGCCAAACCTCACTATAATACACAGACCAACAATACACCAGCCAAACCTCACTATAATACACAGACCAACAATACACCAGCCAAACCTCACTATAATACACAGACCAACAATACACCAGCCAAACCTCACTATAATACACAGACCAACAATACACCAGCCAAACCTCACTATAATACACAGACCAACAATACACCAGCCAAACCTCACTATAATACACAGACCAACAATACACCAGCCAAACCTCACTATAATACACAGACCAACAATACACCAGCCAAACCTCACTATAATACACACACCAACAATACACCAGCCAAACCTCACTATAATACACAGACCAACAATACACCAGCCAAACCTCACTATAATACACAGACCAACAATACACCAGCCAAACCTCACTATAATACACAGACCAACAATACACCAGCCAAACCTCACTATAATACACAGACCAACAATACACCAGCCAAACCTCACTATAATACACAGACCAACAATACACCAGCCAAACCTCACTATAATACACAGACCAACAATACACCAGCCAAACCTCACTATAATACACAGACCAACAATACACCAGCCAAACCTCACTATAATACACAGACCAACAATACACCAGCCAAACCTCACTATAATACACAGACCAACAATACACCAGCCAAACCTCACTATAATACACACACCAACAATACACCAGCCAAACCTCACTATAATACACACACCAACAATACACCAGCCAAACCTCACTATAATACACAGACCAACAATACACCAGCCAAACCTCACTATAATACACAGACCAACAATACACCAGCCAAACCTCACTATAATACACAGACCAACAATACACCAGCCAAACCTCACTATAATACACAGACCAACAATACACCAGCCAAACCTCACTATAATACACAGACCAACAATACACCAGCCAAACCTCACTATAATACACAGACCAACAATACACCAGCCAAACCTCACTATAATACACAGACCAACAATACACCAGCCAAACCTCACTATAATACACAGACCAACAATACACCAGCCAAACCTCACTATAATACACAGACCAACAATACACCAGCCAAACCTCACTATAATACACAGACCAACAATACACCAGCCAAATCTCACTATAATACACAGACCAACAATACACCAACCAAACCTCACTATAATACACAGACCAACAATACACCAACCAATCACAAAGCCATGGTGACATCATGAGAAAGTTGTTGTCCTTTTTGACAGGGCCTACGGTTGCCATGGAGCTGCTGCTGCCTAAATAGAACTGCAGCAGATTCTAGTAAATTAAGGAGTTGTGTGGTGGAGGAGGGGTGTGTGGTGGAGGAGGGGTGTGTGGTAGAGGAGGGGTGTGTGGTGGAGGAGGGGTGTGTGGTGGAGGAGGGGTGTGAGAAAGGGGTGATGTTGGTGTGTGTAAATAAAAGTGCTATTTGCAGCCCTGACATTGACAACTTCTTCTTGTTGGAGCCATACATCTCTGTTATTAGTCCTGCAGAGGACCCAGACAGAGCCTTCAATAGCAGATTCACACGCACACTCTCAGACACACACACACACACACACTCTTAGAGACACACACACACACACACACACACACACACACACACACACACACACACACACACACACACACACACACACACACACACACACACACACACACACACACACACACACACACACACACACACACACACACCCTCTCAGACACAAACACACACATTGCTTTAGAAGGATCATGGCCCCTCTTCTCTTACCTTCTCTGTCAGAGTGTTTGGAGAATGGCCCCTCCCCTCCAATGTCCCCTGGGATGCCATTTACTCTGTCCAAAATAAGTTCCGACTGCAATGCTGAGTGTTTGCTACAATATAAATGCCTGCTCATACAGTGCCTTGCAAAAGTAATCATCCCCTTGGCAGTTTTCCTATATTGTTGCCTTACAACCTGTAATTTAAATGATTTTTATTTGGATTTCATGTAATGGACACAAAATAGTCCAAATTGGTGAAGTGAAATGAAAAAGTGAACTTGTTTCAAAAAAGTTGAAAAGTGGTTTGTGTATATATATTCACCCCCTTTGCAATGAAGCCCCTAAATAAGATCTGGTGCAGCCAATTACCTTCAGAAGTCACAGAATTAGTTACACAATGTCCACCTGTGTGCAATGTCCACCTGTGTGCAATGTGCAAGTCCACCTGTGTGCAGATCACATGATCTGCCACATGATCTCAGTATATATACACCTGTTCTGAAAGGCCCAAGAGTCTGCATCACCACTAAGCAAGGGGCACCACCAAAGCAAGCGACACCATGAAGACCAAGGAGCTCTCCAAACAGGTCAGGGACAAAGTTGTGGAGAAGTACAGATCAGGGTTGGGTTAGAAAATGATATCCAAAATTTTTAACATCCCAAGGAGCGCTATTAAAACCATTATTAAAAGAGGGAAATAATAAGAATATGGCAGCACAACAAACCTGCCAAGAGAGGGCCGCCCACCAAAACTCACGGACCAGGCAAGGAGGGCATTAATCAGAGAGGCAACAAAGAGACCAAGGATGACCCTGAAGGAGCTGCAAAGCTCCACAGCGGAGATTGGAGTATCTGTCCATAGGACCACTTTAAACCGTACACTCCACAGAGCTGGGCTTTACGGAAGAGTGGCCAGAAAAAAAGCCCTTGCTTAAAAAAAAAAATAAGCAAACACATTTGATATTTGCCAAAAGGCATATGGAAGACCCTCCAAACATATGGAAGAATGTTCTCTGGTTAGATGATACTAAAATTGAGCTTTGTTGCCATCAAGGAATACACTATGTCTGGCACAAACCCAACACCTCTCATCACCCCGAGAACATCATCCCCACAGTAAAGCATGGTTGTGGCAGCATCATGCTGTTGGACTGTTTTTTATCGGCAGGGACTGGGAAACTGGTCAGAATTGAAGGAATGATGGATGGAGATAAATACAGGGAGGTTCTTGAGGGAAACCTGTTTGTCTTCCAGAGATTTGAGACTGGGACGGAGGTTCACCTTCCAGCAGGACAATGACTCTAAGCATACTGCTAAAGCTACACTCGAGTGGTTTAAGGGGCAACATTTAAATATTTTGGAATGGCCTAGTCAAAGCCCAAACCTCAATCCAATTGAGAATCTGTGGTACGAATTAAAGGTTGCTGTACACCAGCAGAACCCATCCAACTTAAAGGAGCTGGAGCAGTTTTGCCTTGAAGAATGGGCAAAAATCCCATGTCCAAGCGTCTTTCAGCTGTAATTGTTGCAAAAGGTGTGTCTACAAAGTATTGACTTTAGGTGGGTGAATAGTTATGCACGCTCAAGTTTTCTGTTTTCTTGTCTCATTTCTTGTTTTATTCATAATAAAAAATATTTTGCATCTTCAAAGTGGTAGGCATGTTGTATCAATCAAATGATACAACCCCCCCCCCCCCCCCCCCCCCCCCCAGAATATATATTTTAATTCCAGGTTGTACGGCAACAAAATAAGAAAAATGCCAAGGGGGGTGAATACTTTCACAAGCCAATGTAAGAAATGGCTTGACTTACTTGTGATATTACCCAAATCAACTTCTGTGAAGGTTTGTTGTGACTATTATTAAGCTTTATCTGCTGACTCTGACAGTTGAACTTGAGGTGATGAGGAATGTTCAAAAAAAAATGATTGTGCCTTTAGGCACTACAGAAAAGCATAAAAGCCCATAGGTGTTGCTATGTTAAAAAACAAGGTGACCCCCCCACAGCAGCCAGATGGAGATACACTACTGGTCAAAAGTTTGGACACAGCTACTCATTAAAACGTTTTTCTTTATTTGTACTATTTTCTACATTGTAGAATAATAGTGAAGACCTCAAATCTATGAAATAACACATATGGAATCATGTAGTAACCAAGAAAAGTGTATTGTGTGTGAACATACAGTGCCTTGCGAAAGTATTCGGCCCCCTTGAACTTTGCGACCTTTTGCCACATTTCAGGCTTCAAACATAAAGATATAAAACTGTATTTTTTTGTGAAGAATCAACAACAAGTGGGACACAATCATGAAGTGGAATGACATTTAGTGGATATTTCAAACTTTTTTAACAAATCAAAAACTGAAAAATTGGGCGTGCAAAATTATTCAGCCCCTTTACTTTCAGTGCAGCAAACTCTCTCCAGAAGTTCAGTGAGGATCTCTGAATGATCCAATGTTGACCTAAATGACTAATGATGGTAAATACAATCCACCTGTGTGTAATCAAGTCTCCGTATAAATGCACCTGCACTGTGATGGTCTCAGAGGTCTGTTAAAAGCGCAGAGAGCATCATGAAGAACAAGGAACACACCAGGCAGGTCCGAGATACTGTTGTGAAGAAGTTTAAAGCCGGATTTGGATACAAAAAGATTTCCCAAGCTTTAAACATCCCAAGGAGCACTGTGCAAGCAATAATATTGAAATGGAAGGAGTATCAGACCACTGCAAATCTACCAAGACCTGGCCGTCCCTCTAAACTTTCAGCTCATACAAGGAGAAGACTGATCAGAGATACAGCCAAGAGGCCCATGATCACTCTGGATGAACTGCAGAGATCTACAGCTGAGGTGGGAGACTCTGTCCATAGGACAACAATCAGTCGTATATTGCACAAATCTGGCCTTTATGGAAGAGTGGCAAGAAGAAAGCCATTTCTTAAAGATATCCATAAAAAGTGTTGTTTAAAGTTTGCCACAAGCCACCTGGGAGACACACCAAACATGTGGAAGAAGGTGCTCTGGTCAGATGAAACCAAAATTGAACTTTTTGGCAACAATGCAAAACGTTATGTTTGGCGTAAAAGCAACACAGCTGAACACACCATCCCCACTGTCAAACATGGTGGTGGCAGCATCATGGTTTGGGCCTGCTTTTCTTCAGCAGGGACAGGGAAGATGGTTAAAATTGATGGGAAGATGGATGGAGCCAAATACAGGACCATTCTGGAAGAAAACCTGATGGAGTCTGCAAAAGACCTGAGACTGGGACGGAGATTTGTCTTCCAACAAGACAATGATCCAAAACATAAAGCAAAATCTACAATGGAATGGTTCAAAAATAAACATATCCAGGTGTTAGAATGGCCAAGTCAAAGTCCAGACCTGAATCCAATCGAGAATCTGTGGAAAGAACTGAAAACTGCTGTTCACAAATGCTCTCCATCCAACCTCACTGAGCTCGAGCTGTTTTGCAAGGAGGAATGGGAAAAAATGTCAGTCTCTCGATGTGCAAAACTGATAGAGACATACCCCAAGCGACTTACAGCTGTAATCGCAGCAAAAGGTGGCGCTACAAAGTATTAACTTAAGGGGGCTGAATAATTTTGACGCCCAATTTTTCAGTTTTTGATTTGTTAAAAAAGTTTGAAATATCCAATAAATGTCGTTCCACTTCATGATTGTGTCCCACTTGTTGTTGATTCTTCACAAAAAAATACAGTTTTATATCTTTATGTTTGAAGCCTGAAATGTGGCAAAAGGTCGCAAAGTTCAAGGGGGCCGAATACTTTCGCAAGGCACTGTATGTGGAAACTCTCAAGACTGTTGGAAAAGCATTCCTCATGAAGGGTTGATACAGTTATTGTTTTTTATTTTAAGTAAATTATATGAAGGAGGAAAGAGAGAGAGGGGTGTGTGGGGAAGATGGGGAGGAAGAGAGGGAGAGGGGGAGATGGAGAAGGAGTGGTGGAGGGAGAGAAGACGAGGGGGAGAAGGAGAGGGAGAAAAAGGAAAGGAGAGAAGGGGGCCAACCTCGTACGACCACAAAACCACATCCCTTTTCATAAGCAGACAGTCACAGGACAGGAGCCATTGGTAATATCAAGGAAGCCAACCACAGCAGTTGGTTGAGATATTACTGGTCGCCGTAGCGATCAGAGCACAATGGTAATACAACATTAAGTTCAAAGGATGTCAACAGATTGAGAAAACATATCACTTCTTTAAAGGGATAACTTAGCATAACGTCTGGGACAGTTTCTTTGAGGTTTTACCGGCACAATGTGACTGTCAACCTTTGAAGTCTTTGGGTTCAGTGTAGTTTGGCCGTTCCAGTGTTTTGACTGCAGAGTAATCCCAACGGTACCTGACACACACGCACACACACACACACACACACACACACACACACACACACACACACACACACACACACACACACACACACACACACACACACACACACACACACACACACACACACACACACACACACACACACACACACACACACACACACACACACGGTACCTGTCAGCCAGAGTAAAACCTGAGTAATACTGATCTTATGAGGGCTGATTCCTTGAGATCAATAGGGGCTTCACACACACACACACACATACAGACACACACCGGCCCGTTCCACAGTTGAAAGATGGAGCAGAGCGGAGTTACAATCCCCTGACTAGTGCTGTGATAGTTGATATCTAGACAGGACTGTGGTGGTCCCAACACCACCTTCTGCAGGAAACACCTAACACACACACACACACACACACACACACACACACACACACACACACACACACACACACACACACACACACACACACACACGACACACAGGGCCCTAATCCTCCTGTACGTCTATGATCCTGTGACACACACACTCCTAGGGCCCCAGGCCCTTTGTACCTCTGACCCTACAGTGGAGGGTGAAGTAAGGGTAGCGGTGTGGGTGAGGCGGGGTGTGACGGAGGAGGATGCTACAAGGTATTTCGTCTGTCTAGACACACAGTCCCCTTGGGGATTAGAGAGGCGCCTTGGCTCTCTGACTCTCTCTCTCTGGCTCTCTGACTCTCTCTCTGGCTCTCTGACTCTCTCTCTCTGGCTCTCTGACTCTCTCTCTCTGGCTCTCTGACTCTCTCTCTGGCTCTCTGACTCTCTCTTTGGCTCTCTGACGCTCTCTCTGGCTCTCTGACTCTCTCTCTCTGGCTCTCTGACTCTCTCTTTGGCTCTCTGACTCTCTCTCTGGCTCTCTGACTCTCTCTCTCTGGCTCTCTGACTCTCTCTCTCTGGCTCTCTCTCTCTGGCTCTCTGACTCTCTCTCTCTGGCTCTCTGACTCTCTCTCTGGCTCTCTGACTCTGACTCTCTCTGACTCTGGCTCTCTCTGACTCTCTCTCTTTGACTCTCTCTGATTCTCTCTGATGTTGTGTTTCCATAAGTGGATGAATTTGTCTAATTTAGCCTGTATGATAAAGCCTCAACTCTCTTCCAATTCAAATGACCCCCCCCCCCCCCTCCAAGTTAATAATGGCATTTATATTGTTTTGTGTGACTACAGCAGCAGCAATAAAACGCTAAAATAAAGACACGTTCTGACTGAGTGACGCATCAAAGCAGACAACCCGCCCTGTTTCGGTTGGGTCATTACAATTCAAAACAGCATTCTAAAATAAATCACACGCGCCTTGCTGCCTTTGGTGAGTTTCGTTCTCTCTGCTCTCTGCTCTCTACTCTCTACTCTCTACTCTCTACTCTCTACTCTCTACTCTCTACTCTCTCTCTGCTCTCTGCTCTCTACTCTCTACTCTCTACTCTCTCTCTACTCTCTACTCTCTTCTCTCTACTCTCTACTCTCTACTCTCTTCTCTCTACTTTACTCTCTACTCTCTACTCTCTACTCTCTACTCTCTACTCTCTACTCTCTGCTCACTGCTCTCTACTCTCTACTCTCTCTCTCCCTTGTATCCTGTTGTATATAAGGACATCGGTGTCTATTGATGGTGAATACTGATAAAACACACTGAAATAAACCTCACATCATACATAACAGAAACAACAACAGGAAAATCAAGCCAGACAGAGTTCTGTGAACCTCCGATGTCAAGAGGTAGCAGAGTTGTACATTTCCTCCAATCAGCTGTCTACTTACAGGATTAGAGAAAAACGTCCCCTAATTTGGTGTGAGAAACAAAACAAATATTGAAGCAGAGGTTTAAATCCCAAATCGAACCGCTGGCTCTACCGCAGGACTGATGTGGGTTTGACTGTCAAGGTGAATGTAACGTTGTGGCCGAGGTGATGTTTAGAGGGAGACAGCAGGGTGCTGTCAGAACTACGAGAAGGTTTGACTGTCAAGGTGAATGTAACGTTGTGGCCGAGGTGATGTTTAGAGGGAGACAGCAGGGTGCTGTCAGAACCAGGAGAAGGTTTGACTGTCAAGGTGAATGTAACGTTGTGGCCGAGGTGATGTTTAGAGGGAGACAGCAGGGTGCTGTCAGAACTACGAGAAGGTTTGACTGTCAAGGTGAATGTAACGTTGTGGCCGAGGTGATGTTTAGAGGGAGACAGCAGGGTGCTGTCAGAACTACGAGAAGGTTTGACTGTCAAGGTGAATGTAACGTTGTGGCCGAGGTGATGTTTAGAGGGAGACAGCAGGGTGCTGTCAGAACCAGGAGAAGGTTTGACTGTCAAGGTGAATGTAACGTTGTGGCGGAGGTGATGTTTAGAGGGAGACAGCAGGGTGCTGTCAGAACCAGGAGAAGGTTTGACTGTCAAGGTGAATGTAACATTGTGGCCGAGGTGATGTTTAGAGGGAGACAGCAGGGTGCTGTCAGAACTAGGAGAAGGTTTGACTGTCAAGGTGAATGTAACGTTGTGGCCGAGGTGATGTTTAGAGGGAGACAGCAGGGTGCTGTCAGAACTACGAGAAGGTTTGACTGTCAAGGTGAATGTAACATTGTGGCGGAGGTGATGTTTAGAGGGAGACAGCAGGGTGCTGTCAGAACTAGGAGAAGGTTTGACTGTCAAGGTGAATGTAACGTTGTGGCGGAGGTGATGTTTAGAGGGAGACAGCAGGGTGCTGTCAGAACTACGAGAAGGTTTGACTGTCAAGGTGAATGTAACATTGTGGCGGAGGTGATGTTTAGAGGGAGACAGCAGGGTGCTGTCAGAACTAGGAGAAGGTTTGACTGTCAAGGTGAATGTAACGTTGTGGCCGAGGTGATGTTTAGAGGGAGACAGCAGGGTGCTGTCAGAACTAGGAGAAGGTTTGACTGTCAAGGTGAATGTAACGTTGTGGCGGAGGTGATGTTTAGAGGGAGACAGCAGGGTGCTGTCAGAACCAGGAGAAGGTTTGACTGTGTGGCCGTAGGCAGGCTCTGCTGCTGTGGCTCAGTTCAGTGTGGGTGGTGGCTGTGTCTCTGCGCTGGGGGCAGGGGACCACGTGCAGAACAGACACCACAACACAGAACTCCATTGATTCACACTAATCAGGCTGGCAGGCTGAAAGGGGGTCGGGGAGAAGGGGGTCGGGGAGAAGTGGTGCACGCGTGTGTGAAGTCAACACATTCCTCAGATTCCTCTACTTCCCTAAAGAGGCAGAAATGTCTCCATTACATTGAAGACTCGTTTTCTCTCTTCTTCCCTCTCTCTTCTCTCTCTCCAGGGGACCTCTTGCTCTCCCTCTCTCTTCTCTCTCTCTCTCTCTCTCCAGGGGACCTCTTTCTCTCCCTCTCTCTTCTCTCTCTCTCTCCAGGGGACCTCTTGCTCTCTCCCTCTCTCTTCTCTCTCTCGCTCCAGGGGACCTCTTGCTCTTTCACTCTTTCTTTCTCTTTGGTTGGCCCTTCTTCTAGCTGCCAAGTGACTGTGCAGTTCGCTGCCTCTGCACTTACCAACAGCTTGTCTTTTTTTCTTTCTCTTGTTCCGCCCACGAGACAGCGCCGACCCGGCTTCTGGCTGGATCAGATCAGATGGCCAGCCCACGAGACAGCGCCGACCCGGCTTCTGGCTGGATCAGATCAGATGGCCAGCCCACGAGACAGCGCCGACCCGGCTTCTGGCTGGATCAGATCAGATGGCCAGCCCACGAGACAGCGCCGACCCGGCTTCTGGCTGGATCAGATCAGATGGCCAGCCCACGAGACAGCGCCGACCCGGCTTCTGGCTGGATCAGATCAGATGGCCAGCCCACGAGACAGCGCCGACCCGGCTTCTGGCTGGATCAGATCAGATGGCCAGCCCACGAGACAGCGCCGACCCGGCTTCTGGCTGGATCAGATCAGATGGCCAGCCCACGAGACAGCGCCGACCCGGTTTCTGGCTGGATCAGATCAGATGGCCAGCCCACGAGACAGCGCCGACCCGGTTTCTGGCTGGATCAGATCAGATGGCCAGCCCACGAGACAGCGCCGACACGGTTTCTGGCCAGATCAGATCAGATGGGCGGCCCACGAGACAGCGCCGACCCGGTTTCTGGCCAGATCAGATCAGATGGGCGGCCCACGAGACAGCGCCGACCCGGCTTCTGGCTGGATCAGATCAGATGGCCGGCCCACGAGACAGCGCCGACCCGGCTTCTGGCTGGATCAGATCAGATGGCCAGCCCACGAGACAGCGCCGACCCGGCTTCTGGCTGGATCAGATCAGATGGCCAGCCCACGAGACAGCGCCGACCCGGTTTCTGGCTGGATCAGATCAGATGGCCAGCCCACGAGACAGCGCCGACCCGGTTTCTGGCTGGATCAGATCAGATGGCCAGCCCACGAGACAGCGCCGACACGGTTTCTGGCCAGATCAGATCAGATGGGCGGCCCACGAGACAGCGCCGACCCGGTTTCTGGCCAGATCAGATCAGATGGGCGGCCCACGAGACAGCGCCGACCCGGCTTCTGGCTGGATCAGATCAGATGGCCAGCCCACGAGACAGCGCCGACCCGGTTTCTGGCCAGATCAGATCAGATGGGCGGCCCACGAGACAGCGCCGACCCGGCTGTATCAGATCAGATGGCCAGCCACGAGAGACAGCGCCGACCCGGCTTCTGGCCAGATCAGGGTCACACAGTGAGGTCGAGCTGCTGTGAGGGAGTAAGATTACTGTAAATCCTGGAGTACTTATTCAGCAATGAATTGTAATAGTATTGACTCATTCTTCAGCCGACAGCCAAAGCGTTGTACGACTATGTATGGAAAATACAGTACTGTACAACAGATACTGTAAAAGAAAACTGTACCAAATTATGGAGTTGTACAGTAGCGAGAGAGAGAGAGAGAGAGAGAGAGGGAGAGAGACAGAGAGAGAGAGAGAGAGAGAGAGAGAGAGAGAGAGAGAGAGAGAGAGAGAGAGAGAGAGAGAGAGAGAGAGAGAGAGAGAGAGAGAGAGAGAGAGAGAGAGAGAGAGAGAGAGAGAGACAGAGAGACAGAGAGACAGAGAGAGAGAGAGAGAGAGAGAGAGAGAGAGAGAGAGAGAGAGAGAGAGAGAGAGAGGGAGAGAGAGAGAGAGAGAGAGAGAGAGAGAGAGAGAGGGAGAGAGACAGAGAGAGAGAGAGAGAGACAGAGAGACAGAGAGACAGAGAGAGAGAGACCCCCAGAGTTCTATTTAAACATTATGCTGAGGTGAGCTGGTCATTATGGAGGAAATGACGTCACTCTTCAGAAGCCAGGACTGAATACGTCTGGACCCAGCAGCTGCTCTGCTCACCCCTCTGTGATACACAGACACTCACTCACTCACCCCTCTGTGATACACAGACACTCACTCACTCAAAGAGAAAGGTGGCCTGAGAAGCCTGACAGGACAGACAGCTGTGCAGGAGAATACATTGTCAACGGCAAAGAGCCAACCGTTAGTTCTCCTGCCTTCTCTTCTCTTCCTCTGTTCCTGCTCTCCCCTCTCAGGAGCACAAGGAGAGACGGAGAGAGGAGAGATACTGAGAGAGGATAGACAGCGAGGGGGAAAGAGTAAGTGGGGGAGGGAGAGTGATAGAGCAAGGGAGGCAGAGATGAAGACAGTTGAGAAGGGGAGACAGAGAGAGAGAGAGAGAGAGTCAGGGAGAGGGAGACAGAGAGAGAGAGAGAGACACAGAGAGAGAGGCAGGGAGAGGGAGACAGAGAGAGAGAGAGACACAGAGAGAGAGGCAGGGAGAGGGAGACAGAGAGAGAGAGACAGAGAGAGAGAGGCAGGGAGAGGGAGACAGAGAGAGAGAGAGAGAGAGACAGAGAGAGAGAGGCAGGGAGAGGGAGACCGAGAGAAAGAGAGAGAGACAGAGAGAGAGAGAGGCAGGGAGAGGGAGACAGAGAGAGAGAGAGAGACAGAGAGAGAGAGGCAGGGAGAGGGAGACAGAGAGAGAGAGTCAGGAAGAGGGAGACAGAGAGAGAGAGGCAGGAAGAGGGAGAGAGAGAGAGTCAGGGAGAGGGAGACAGAGAGAGAGTCAGGAAGAGGGAGACAGAGAGAGAGAGGCGGGGAGAGGGAGAGAGAGAGAGAGAGTCAGGGAGAGGGAGACAGAGAGAGAGAGGCGGGGAGAGGGAGAGAGAGAGAGAGAGTCAGGGAGAGGGAGACAGAGAGAGAGAGAGAGTCAGGGAGAGGGAGACAGAGAGAGAGAGAGGCAGGGAGAGGGAGACATAGAGAGAGAGAGAGAGAGACAGAGAGAGAGAGGCAGGGAGAGGGAGACAGAGAGAGAGAGTCAGGGAGAGGGAGACAGAGAGAGAGAGTCAGGAAGAGGGAGACAGAGAGAGAGAGGCGGAGAGAGGGAGAGAGAGAGAGAGAGTCAGGGAGAGGGAGACAGAGAGAGAGGCAGGAAGAGGGAGAGAGGGAGAGAGTCAGGGAGAGGGAGACAGAGAGAGAGGCAGGAAGAGGGAGAGAGGGAGAGAGTCAGGGAGAGGGGACAGAGAGAGAGTCAGGAAGAGGGAGACAGAGAGAGAGAGGCAGGGGGAGGGAGAAAAAGAGAGTCAAGGAGAGGGAGAGTGATAGAGCAAGGGAGGCAGAGAGAGGGTAAAAGAGAAAGAGAGTTAGAGAGACAGAGACGAAGACAGTTGAAAAGGGAGAGAAGGGGAGACAGAGAGAGAGTCAGGGAGAGGGAGAGAGAGAGAGAGAGAGAGAGAGAGAGAGAGAGAGAGAGAGAGAGAGAGTCAGGGAGAGGGAGAGAGAGAGAGAGGCAGGGAGAGGGAGAGAGAGAGAGTCAGGGAGAGGGAGAGAGAAGGTTTGCAGCACAGCAGTGTATCCATAGGAACTCTGTTTGCATTTCCCAGTGAGTGATTCTGGGGCCTCTGGCGTTCAGCTGGAATTCACACATTCAACTGAGCACACAGCGCTGTCTGGAATAGCAATTGTCTATTTGGGTCAACTTATTGAAAGACATTCGAGGTACATTTCCGTCTTGAGAGAAAAGCAGAGACAAAAAAGACTGCCTCTGAATGTTGTCTTGACAGACACAGCTACCAGGGTAGCATTAACAGCCTCTGAATGTTGTCTTAACAGACACAGCTACCAGGGTAGCATTAACAGCCTCTGAATGTTGTCTTGACAGACACAGCTACCAGGGTAGCATTAACAGCCTCTGAATGTTGTCTTGACAGACACAGCTACCAGGGTAGCATTAACAGCCTCTGAATGTTGTCTTGACAGACACAGCTACCAGGGTAGCATTAACAGCCTCTGAATGTTGTCTTAACAGAAACAGCTACCAGGGTAGCATCAACAGCAGCATCTAGTGTGGTAGGCAGTGGCACACAGTTCAGAGATAAATAGCATTTAACTCTCTCTTCGTATTTAATTTGAGGGGAAAAGAAAATTGAAAAATGAGTCCTCTGGGAACACCGGATTAATTTTACATGCCAATCAAAGCTATAACTCCATTTCCAGATTCCTGTGCTCTTGTCCAGTGGCCAGTCATTCACAGTAGTGTATTCAGTGCAGTCAGTCTCTTCTCCTTCTTCCTCTTCTCAGACTGGGGCTCTACGCTGAAACAAAGAGGCCTTTCACGTTGACCTTACACCACCACCCCCCAACACCACAGGAACCAGAGGAGAGGAATACTGTCACCCCCCAACACCACAGGAACCAGGGGAGAGGAATACTGTCACCCCAACACCACAGGAACCAGGGGAGAGGAATACTGTCACCCCCCAACACCACAGGAACCAGAGGAGAGGAATACTGTCACCCCAACACCACAGGAACCAGAGGAGAGGAATACTGTCACCCCCCAACACCACAGGAACCAGGGGAGAGGAATACTGTCACCCCAACACCACAGAAACCAGGGGAGAAGAATACTGTCACCCCAACACCACAGGAACCAGGGGAAAGGAATACTGTCACCCCAACACCACAGGAACCAGAGGAGAGGAGAGGAATACTGTCACCCCCCAACACCACAGGAACCAGAGGAGAGGAATACTGTCACCCCCCCCAACACCACAGGAACCAGAGGAGAGGAGAGGAATACTGTCACCCCCCAACACCACAGGAACCAGGGGAGAGGAATACTGTCACCCCAACACCACAGGAACCAGGGGAGAGGAATACTGTCACCCCCCAACACCACAGGAACCAGAGGAGAGGAATACTGTCACCCCAACACCACAGGAACCAGAGGAGAGGAATACTGTCACCCCCAACACCACAGGAACCAGAGGAGAGGAATACTGTCACCCCCCAACACCACAGGAACCAGGGGAGAGGAATACTGTCACCCCAACACCACAGGAACCAGGGGAGAGGAATACTGTCACCCCCCAACACCACAGGAACCAGGGGAGAGGAATACTGTCACCCCCCAACACCACAGGAACCAGAGGAGAGGAATACTGTCACCCCCAACACCACAGGAACCAGAGGAGAGGAATACTGTCACCCCCCCAACACCACAGGAACCAGAGGAGAGGAATACTGTCACCCCCCAACACCACAGGAACCAGGGGAAAGGAATACTGTCACCCCAACACCACAGGAACCAGGGGAAAGGAATACTGTCACCCCCCAACACCACAGGAACCAGGGGAGAGGAATACTGTCACCCCCCAACACCACAGGAACCAGGGGAGAGGAATACTGTCACCCCCCAACACCACAGGAACCAGGGGAGAGGAATACTGTCACCCCCCAACACCACAGGAACCAGAGGAGAGGAATACTGTCACCCCCCCAACACCACAGGAACCAGGGGAGAGGAGAGGAATACTGTCACCCCCCAACACCACAGGAACCAGGGGAGAGGAGAGGAATACTGTCACCCCCCAACACCACAGGAACCAGAGGAGAGGAATACTGTCACCCCCCCAACACCACAGGAACCAGAGGAGAGGAGAGGAATACTGTCACCCCCCAACACCACAGGAACCAGAGGAGAGGAGAGGAATACTGTCACCCCCCCAACACCACAGGAACCAGGGGAGAGGAATACTGTCACCCCCCAACACCACAGGAACCAGGGGAGAGGAATACTGTCACCCCAACACCACAGGAACCAGGGGAGAGGAATACTGTCACCCCAACACCACAGGAACCAGAGGAGAGGAATACTGTCACCCCCAACACCACAGGAACCAGGGGAGAGGAATACTGTCACCCCAACACCACAGGAACCAGGGGAGAGGAATACTGTCACCCCCCAACACCACAGGAACCAGGGGAGAGGAATACTGTCACCCCAACACCACAGGAACCAGGGGAGAGGAATACTGTCACCCCCCAACACCACAGGAACCAGAGGAGAGGAATACTGTCACCCCAACACCACAGGAACCAGAGGAGAGGAATACTGTCACCCCCAACACCACAGGAACCAGAGGAGAGGAATACTGTCACCCCCCAACACCACAGGAACCAGGGGAGAGGAATACTGTCACCCCAACACCACAGGAACCAGGGGAGAGGAATACTGTCACCCCCCAACACCACAGGAACCAGGGGAGAGGAATACTGTCACCCCCCAACACCACAGGAACCAGAGGAGAGGAATACTGTCACCCCCCAACACCACAGGAACCAGAGGAGAGGAAAGGAATACTGTCACCCCCCAACACCACAGGAACCAGGGGAGAGGAATACTGTCACCCCCCAACACCACAGGAACCAGAGGAGAGGAGAGGAATACTGTCACCCCCCAACACCACAGGAACCAGGGGAGAGGAATACTGTCACCCAAACACCACAGGAACCAGGGGAGAGGAATACTGTCACCCAAACACCACAGGAACCAGGGGAGAAGAAGAACACTCCATCTCTCTGTCTGTCTGTCTCTCTCTGTTTCTCTCTCTGTTTCTCTCTCTCTCTCTCTCTCTCTGTGTCTCTCTCCGTTCCTCTCTCTCTCTCTCTGTTTCTCTCTCTCATTCTAACCAGTGATATTAATCTCCCCCAGTGACCAGTGCCTCCCAGCAGCCAGAGTCTGAGTGAAATCTGGAATTAGGGGTAATGTTTCCTATGGGAGGGGTCGGGGGCATCTGTTCAAATCAGAAGCCTGGAGCTAAATAACCAGTAAGTTAGTTGATCTAGTGGCTCAATTCAAACCGTATCACTGAAGCATTACAGATTGTGTGATAGACATGTAAAAGTAGTACGTTACCGAGCCGACAAACGCAGCATTCAGGGTGAATACAGGTTCTGCTAACGTTTAAAGGTAAATCACGCTGTAACGCTGAACATTAGTGATGCAAAGACACTGACCTTAACTGTGACTCTGCACCGCCCTGCAAGGTGAGGAGACTAAACATTCATAACAGGAACCAGGAAAGTCTTCAATAGGAAATGACCAGGAACACTGAAGTCTGTCTGTGGGCGTTCTAGGTTGGTTTTGTCCTTGGTGATTTGGTTTGTGTAAATATAGTCACTTCACACACAAGACAAACACAACGGTCCAGGGAATAAAACCTTTCAATCACTGGAGAAAAATAAATAAATCATGTTTTTATAATTCAACAGCCTTGGGACATAATACAGACTGCAATTTATACTTCTATATTTTTATTACAATTAAAATAAAAAATCAGGTTTTTAATGTATACATTTCTTTCATAAGAAACATCTTCAAAACTGTACATGAAGCTTTTCACAAAGCAGTTGGATCCTCCGTTTCAGAAATGTTCCTGGTTCACATCTTCTACACATCAGGTCCAGAGAGGGTCTGTTACCTTAGAAACCTCACATCGTCTGACTGTTGATGTACGTCTCAGAGAATGAAGTCTGAGAACATTCCAATGGAACAGTCTTACAACATTCCAGAACGGTCTAGAACATTCCGGAACAGGTTTAGAACATTCCACAACAACAACAACGTTGGCTTTGAGAAATTAGTTGCTTGGCAACATTCAGGAGCTCCAGAGCAGGACGACAGTAGGATCAGAAGGTGTCTGTCTGTCTGTCTGTCTGTCTGTCTGTCTGTCTGTCTGTGCCAGTCTGTCTGTCTGTCTGCACCCCTCTGTGGAGAGAGAAGAAGGGATGAGCCACAGGCCAAAAGAAAGTCCGACAGGTGTAGTACACCATGTCCAGCAAGAGACAAAATGGATGCCTTTACTCTTATATGTCATACAACAGTTACTGTCACAGACTTACTATCAACTCTACCACTTTCTCTAGCACTGTACAGCTTCAACTACCTCAGTAACAGACACACACAGGGCCAGTCATTGGCACCAGGCACGTGCTCGACACATACAGGAAGTGGGCTGTGGCCCGCAGGGAGGCATGTGCTGTAATTAACTTCATGTTTCCCAGATGGTTGTTTATTTACCCAGCAGCCCCAGCAGGCAGGCAGAACAGGAGTATAACAGGCAGCCCAAGCAGGCCGACACGCAGCAGAAAGTGAGTCTCCTGTCATGGACTATGATTTTAACACCAAACAGAGCAGACCTGATCCATGCTGTCTTCTCAGAGGCTACAGAAACCACCCCCAATACACCCTGCCTGACACTCAAAATTCAGATTATTCTCTTCAAATGGATGCTAAACAACAACCATTGATTTTGAAGTTTAACAAACCATACAACTCTGTGCACAAGGGCCTACTTTGAACAATTTACCTCTGAAAGTTACCCAGTACCCGTTTTTTAAAATGGTATGGAAGTAGTTCTGTGCCAACAATAAAAAGGGGTTTAAGGCGCACTGTGTACGGAGACAGAAATCACTCCGCCAATTCCTGGCTGAAACAATCTTAGTTTTCCTCATTTAAGTTTGTGATAAAACGTGTGAGTATATTGTAGAAAATGTACATCTAATTGTATTGGTCACATAGCAGATGTTAATGTGAGTGTAGAGAAATGCTTGTGCTTCTAGTTCCGACCGTGCAGTAATATCTAACAAGTTATCTAACTATTTCATAACAACTATCTTAAACACACAAGTGTAAAGGAATGAATGAGAATATGTACATATAAATATATGGATGACTGATGGCCGTGCGGCATAGGCAAGATGCAGTAGATGGTATCGAGTACAGTATATACATATGAGATGAGTAATGTAGGGTATGTAAACATGATATAAAGTGGCATTATATAAAGTAACTAGTGATACATTTATTACATCCATTGTTTAATTATTAAAGTGACCAGAGATTGAGTCAGTATGTTGGCAGCAGCCACTCAATGTTAGTGGTGGCTGTTTAACAGTCTGATTGCCTTGAGATAGAAGCTGTTTTTCAGTCTCTTGGTCCGTGCTTAGATGCACCAGTACTGACCTCGCCTTCTGGATGATAGCGGGGTGAACAGGCAGTGGCTCGGGTGGTTGTTGTCCTTGATGATCTTTTTGGCCTTCCTGTGACATCGGGTCCTGTAGGTTTCCTGGATGGCAGGTATTTGCCCCCGGTGATGCGTTGTGCAGACCTCACTACCCTCTGGAGAGCCTTACGGTTGTGGGCGGAGCAGACCTCACTACCCTCTGGAGAGCCTTACGGTTGAGGGCGGAGCAGACCTCACTACCCTCTGGAGAACCTTACGGTTGTGGGCGGAGCAGACCTCACTACCCTCTGGAGAGCCTTACGGTTGTGGTCGGTGCAGACCTCACTACCCTCTGGAGAGCCTTACGGTTGTGGTCGGTGCAGACCTCACTACCTTCTGGAGAGCCTTACGGTTGTGGTCGGTGCAGACCTCACTACCCTCTGGAGAGCCTTACGGTTGTGGTCGGTGCAGACCTCACTACCTTCTGGAGAGCCTTACGGTTGTGGTCGGTGCAGACCTCACTACCCTCTGGAGAGTCTTACGGTTGTGGTCGGTGCAGACCTCACTACCTTCTGGAGAGCCTTACGGTTGTGGTCGGTGCAGACCTCACTACCCTCTGGAGAGCCTTACGGTTGTGGTCGGTGCAGACCTCACTACCTTCTGGAGAGCCTTACGGTTGTGGTCGGTGCAGACCTCACTACCCTCTGGAGAGCCTTACGGTTGTGGTCGGAGCAGACCTCACTACCCTCTGGAGAGCCTTACGGTTGTGGGCGGAGCAGTTGCCGTACCAGGCGGTGATACAGCACGACAGGATGCTCTTGTACCATCCAAAATGCTGTGAAATATGTTTTCCATAACCAAAAATATTGTATTTTCATCTGGTGTACAAAACCGAAAGTAAAAGACGCAAAAACTAAACTTAAGAACCGGAAGCACTGCAATAGCACACATAGAACATATCTACAGCTTCTTAGACTTGCTTTCAACGACAATCACAGATCTATAACGACATTTCTATATGAATTTGTTCCAAGTCACCCAGAAAGTTACATATCAAATTTTGTTTTTTTTTACACATATTTCCTGAGCTTTCCTAGATACGGCACAGACACGTAAATCCTATTCCTTATGATGTATTTTGTGACTGTCTGGTTTGACATGTATGAATGTGTTATTCAATATGTTTCTATGGTCTATAGTAGTAAAGGCCAAATTTAAATATTTTGTCAATAAAAAATGCAGTATTATTTTTTGATACGATACAGTGGTCTTACAATTGAAAATCAAATAGGTAAGGGATCCTACCCCTCCAGAGGCTTAGACGTTTAGAGGTTAAAGTTCAGTTCCTACTGAGCTGACATAGGCAGCGTTTATGCAGTCTCCACTAACCCGGGAACAGTTTTAAATCGCACTGTAACGCTGAACTTCAGCGAAACAGATTGAATCCAGCCCCTGATGTGATCCGTGTCTACTAGTGTTTACTGGTTGAACCTCTACTCATGTCAACACACTGACCTTAATTGTGACTAGACATTTGACTCTGCACCGGCCTGCAAGGTGAGGAGACTAAACATTCATGACAGGAACAATGAAAGTCTTCAATAGGAAATGACCATGAACACTGAAGTCTGTCTGTGGGCGTTCTAGTTTGGTTTTTGGTTTGTGTAAATATATATCTTCACTTTATATACACACACACACACACACACACACACACACACACACACACACACACACACACACACACACACACACACACACACACACACACACACACACACAAAGGAGGTGTTCCAAGGAATACAACTTTTAATCACACAAAAAGGGGGTTTATAATTCAACAGCCTGAGGACATAATAAAGACTGTAAAATGCACTTCTACATCTTCATAAAAACAAAATTAATCACAAATTAAAAAGCAGGTTTTTAATGTATACATTTATTTCATAAGAAACATCTTCAAAACTGTACATGAAGCTTTTCACAAAGCAGTTGGATCCTCCGTTTCAGAAATGTTCCTGGTTCACATCTTCTACACATTAGGTCCAGAGAGGGTCTGCTACATTTGAAACCTCACATCGTCTGACTGTTGATGTACGTCTCAGAGAATTCAGAAGTCTGAGAACATTCCAATGGAACAGTCTTGGAACATTCTAGAACAGTCTTAGAACATTCTGGAACAGATTTAGAACATTCCACAACAACAACAGCGTTGGCTTTGAGAAATGAGTCCAACAGTCGCAATGCTGCTTGGCAACATTCAGGAGCTCCAGAGCAGGAAGACAGTAGGATCAGAAGGTGTCTGTGTGTCTGGGCCAGTCTGTCTGTCCATTTGTCTGTCAGTCTGCACCCCTCTCAGTTAGTGTCCACATTCGGCTCAGACCCGGGTCTGCTGTCCATTCAGGAAGAGGCCTGTTGTTGTGGGTGTGGCCAGGTAGCTCCCTGACACTCAGTCTGTGTCCACATGACAGGGGTTAGTCCCACTCTGCTCTGCCTCCTGGTACAGTCTGAGGAAGTCCTTGTATCTCGGGGCACAGCCCATCCAGGCCTCCCCGAACCTTACGCTCCCCGTGAACAGGAAGTCTCCATCCCCCTTCCCCGGGCCGGGCCTCACCCCACACTGCCTGGGCATCCTCACCCTGCCTGTCCACCTCCTCACTCTCACCCCCCCTGACACAAACACCTGAGTCTTCTGTCTGTACAGGCGGCTTATTTCCACGGTGACCGACAACTGCTCCGCCTCCTGCTCCACCCCCTGGATGGTGCCCCTCCCCACTGCAGAGAGGAGGAGAGGAGATGTTAATATATGTTACAGTACTACAGTACAGTGTACTGATACAGTATAACAAATAGTACAGTGTACTGATACAGTATAACAAATAATATAGTACAGTATACTGATACAGTATAACAAATAATATAGTACAGTATACTGATACAGTATAACAAATAATATAGTACAGTGTACTGGTACAGCATAACAAATAGTACAGTGTACTGATACAGTATAACAAATAATATAGTACAGTATACTGATACAGTATAACAAATAATATAGCACAGTGTACTGGTACAGCATAACAAATACTACAGTACAGTATAAAGATATGGTATAAAGTATAGCAAATACTACAGTACAGTGTACTGGTACAGTATAGCAAATACTACAGTACAGTGTACTGGTACAGTATAACAAATACTACAGTACAGTATACTGATACAGTATAAAGTATAGCAAATACTACAGTACAGTATACTGGTACAGTATAGCAAATACTACAGTACAGTATACTGGTACAGCATAACAAATACTACAGTTCAGTATAAAGATGTAGTATAAAGTATAGCAAATACTACAGTACAGTGTACTGGTACAGTATAGCAAATACTACAGTACAGTATAAAGATACAGTATAAAGTATAGCAAATACTACAGTACAGTATACTGGTACAGCATAACAAATACTACAGTACAGTATAAAGATATGGTATAAAGTATAGCAAATACTACAGTACAGTGTACTGGTACAGTATAGCAAATACTACAGTACAGTGTACTGGTACAGTATAACAAATACTACAGTACAGTATACTGATACAGTATAAAGTATAGCAAATACTACAGTACAGTATACTGGTACAGTATAGCAAATACTACAGTACAGTATACTGGTACAGCATAACAAATACTACAGTTCAGTATAAAGATATAGTATAAAGTATAGCAAATACTACAGTACAGTGTACTGGTACAGTATAACAAATACTACAGTACAGTGTACTGGTACAGTATAGCAAATACTACAGTACAGTGTACTGGTACAGTATAGCAAATACTACAGCACAGTGTACTGGTACAGTATAACAAATACTACAGTACAGTATACTGGTACAGTATAGCAAATACTACAGTACAGTATAACAAATACTACAGTACAGTGTACTGGTACAGTATAACAAATACTACAGTACAATACAAACTGTGCCATAACCACAAGAGTAACATTTCACCTTTAAAGATCCAGTTTGTAACTTTGTGTGCGACCCAACCAAATGCACCTAGAAATACCAGTTATAGATCTGTCGTTCTCATGGAAAGCAAGTGTAATAAGCAGTAAGCCACAAGGACATGGCAGAGTAATTTGAACCCACTGTACCTTTAAGACATAAAAGGATGCATATAAACGGTTTGTATAAATAGTTCTTACCAAAGTCGCTGGTGCAGACTGCTAACAGCACCTCAGCATCACTGCAGGGCTGACAGGGAGCTGTGGAGAGAGAGAGAAGAAGAAGAGATGAGCTGCAGGACAAAAGACAGACAGACAGAGGAGAGAGAGAGAGACAGAGAGAGAGGAGATACAGAGAGAGAGAGAGAGAGAGAGAGAGAGAGGAGATACAGAGAGAGAGAGAGAGAGGAGATACAGAGAGAGAGAGAGAGAGAGAGAGAGAGAGAGAAAGAGAGAGAGAGAAAGAGAGAGAAGAAGAGATGAGCTGCAGGACAAAAGACAGACAGACAGAGGAGAGAGAGAGAGAGAGAGAGAGAGAGAGAGAAAGAGAGAGAGAGAGAGAGAGAAGAAGAGATGAGCTGCAGGACAAAAGACAGACAGACAGAGGAGAGAGAGAGAGAGAGAGAGAGAGAAGAAGAGATGAGCTGCAGGACAAAAGACAGACAGTTCTACCAGGGATCAAAGTGAGGCCTTCCTTATTTAATGTCATACAACCCTATCAAAAACTAGCCATAAACTCTAGCACTTAACTTTCAACTACTTAAAAAAACAGTCACACAGCAGGTCAATGAAGACACGTGCCGCACACGCACAGGAAGTGGGCTGTGGCCCGTAGGGAGGCACGTGCTGTAATTAATTTCAGCTCTCCCAGATGGTTGTTATTTACCCAGCAGCCCAGGCAGAACAGGCATGCCAACAGGGGATGGGATGGGAGTCTCCTGTCATGGACTATGACTTTACACCAAACAGAGGTTCTGTCTGTCTGTCTGTCTGTCTTCTCTCTCTTTCTCGCCTCTCTCCTCTACTCTCTCTCTCTCTCTCTCTCTCTCTCTCTCTCTCTCTCTCTCTCTCTCTCTCTCTCTCTCTCTCTCTCTCTCTCTCTCTCTCTCTCTCTCTCTCTCTCTCTCTCTCTCTCTCTCTCTCTCTCTCTCTCTCTCTCTCTCTCTCTCTCTCTCTCTCTCTCTCCCTGTAGTCATCAGTTCTGAGTGGACTTGTTGGCTCTCTGTAAGGAAGAGATTAAGAAGTCCATCACTGTGTGAGTGGGGTTTCTTTTAACACACAGCCTGAGGTACAGGACAGGGGCTACTCATTAAACAGGCCTGGTACTGAGAGGGGATGTGTGGGGTAGGGGGAGGATGAGGAGGCGAGGGGGAGGGTGAGGAGGTGAGGATGAGGAAGTGAGGGGGAGGATGAAGAGGTGTGGGGGAGGATGGGGTGTGAGGGGGAGGATGGGGAGGACAGGTGTGAGGGGGAGGTGGCTGCCCCAGGAGGCACCTCTCACAGGATACAGAAACCACCCCCAACACACCCTGCCTGACACTCCAAAACCAATGACAACCAGATGCCCAGGATGGAAAGACAAGGCTAAGCTGACCTGGTCTGGCTGGCTGGCTGGCTGGCTGGCTAACTGGCTGTCTGGCTGGCTGACTGGCTAACTGGCTGGCTGACTGGCTGACTGGCTGGCTGACTGGCTAACTGGCTGACTGGCTGGCTGGCCGGCCGGCTGACTGGCTGGCTGACTGGCCGGCCGGCCGGCTGACTGGCTGGCTGACTGGCCGGCCGGCTGACTGGCTGACTGGCCGGCCGGCTGACTGGCTGGCTGACTGGCTGGCTGGCTGACTGTGTATTCTGTCTGTTAGCCCAGGTGGACTGAACACTTCGTCTCTCTCACAGGGCCGAGAACAACTCTCTATTCAAACAGTCCAGGTAAATAACGTCAAGAACACATTCTAATTCAAGGATCCACACGACCAGATGTATCTGTTACATTCAGATATAACCATGGAGAGAGCAGCCAAGCCAATGAGATAACCAGGAGCTTGGCCCAGCATAGTTCAGTATGACAGATAGACAGACCACAGCACCAGAACCATTCAGATGTAACCATGGTAACTCTTTATACAACCATTTACATACTGGATATAAACTAATGATTAGCAGTCTTTAAAGACAAGACAAGCCCTATATGAAGTAGACCTGGGTGTTACTGAGACGAGAGCCCCATCTCTACAGCCCTGCGCTGCCCTGCCACCTCTGACCTGTTCACAAACCACTTACAGACGAGACCATGACCCGTAGGCATGTTTCCAGACAGGGAGATCATTTTTTAGACAGGTTTGTCTGAAGTCCAGGTTGAGGTCACTGAGGAGGGGGTGAGGGGAGGGTGAGGGTGGGGGGTTGAAGAGGCGTTGAGGAGGGGTCAGAGGTTACCCAGCCACAGGCTCAGGGGCTTAGGAACAGCTGGAGAGGAGGATGACATCAGAGTAGCCGACCGAACGAATGACCGACCTCACCCCCCTCGTTCCCAGAGCAACGAGTAGGGAGCAGGGCCTTTAATGAGAGGACTGAGGCTGCCACCATAGCACCAGAGAACCTCTGGGATACGGTGCACCACAGGCTCCAAACCCTGACCCTGGGATGTGTCCCAAATGCCTCCCTATTCCCTTTATACTGCACTACTTTTGACTAGGCACTTAGGGGATAGGGTGCCATTTGCAAGGCAGCTCCAGTTGTTGCAGCTAGGTTCTCTCTCTCTCTCTCTCTCTCTCTCTCTCTCTTGCTCTCTGGTATCCTTCTCTCTATCTCTGGTCTCCTTCTCTCTCTCTCTGGTCTCCTTCTCTCTCTCTCTCTCTGGTCTCATTTTCTCTCTCTCTCTGGTCTCCTCTCTCTCTTTCTGGTCTCCTTCTCTCTCTCTCTCTCTGGTCTCCTTCTCTCTCTCTCTGGTCTCCTCTCTCTCTCTGGTCTCCTTCTTTCTCTCTCTGGTCTCCTTCTCTCTCTCTCTCTCTGGTCTCATTCTCTCTCTCTCTCTGGTCTCCTCTCTCTCTTTCTGGTCTCCTTCTCTCTCTCTCTTTCTGGTCTCCTTCTCTCTCTCTTTCTGGTCTCCTTCTCTCTATCTCTCTGGTCTCCTCCTCTCTCGCTGGTCTCCTTCTCTCTCTCTCTGGTATCCTTCTCTCTCTCTCTGGTCTCCTTCTCTCTCTCTCTGGTCTCCTTCTCTCTCTTTCTGGTCTCCTCTCTCTCTCTCTGGTCTCCTCTCTCTCTCTGGTCTCCTCTCTCTCTCTGGTATCCTTCTCTTGCTCTCTGGTCTCCTTCTCTCTCTCTCTGGTCTCCTCTCTCTCTCTGGTATCCTTCTCTCGCTCTCTGGTCTCCTTCTCTCTCTCTCTGGTCTCCTCTCCCTCTCTCTCTCTGGTCTCCTCTCTCTCTCTCTCTGGTCTCCTCCTCTCTCTCTCTGGTCTCCTCCTCTCTCTCTCTGGTCTCCTCCTCTCTCTCTCTGGTCTCCTTCTCTCTCTCTGGTCTCCTTCTCTCTCTCTCTGGTCTCCTTCTCTCTCTTTCTCTGGTCGGGGCTCAGATGTCAGACATGAAACGTTGCCACAGGAATGGCCTGGCATGATCTGAGTGGGAGTCAGCTTTCTCTACCCAGCCAAACACACGCTGTACTGCTCCCATCACAGCCACTTCACAGAGAGGGGATGGGAAGAGCGCTGGAGGGAAGGAGAGGGGGAGATGGTGTCCCCAGCTACACCATCTGGTCCCAGATGCATTCTCCTCTAATGGAGGGCAGCTCAGCAATACCACCCTTCTCTGATCACAACCACTACAGAAGAATGTGGAAGAGAGGGGAGACAGGACGCATAGATGAAGGGAAGAGGAATGAAAGACAAGAGGAGACAGTGGGAGAAATATAGATGTAGGAAAGATATATAGAGAGAGAGGAGGTAGAGAAAAGAGAGAAATATAGATGTAGGAAAGATATATAGAGAGAGAGAGGAGACAGTGGGAGAAATATAGATGTAGAAAAGATATATAGAGAGAGAGGAGACAGAGAAAAGGGAGAAATATAGATGTAGGAAAGATTTATAGAGAGAGAGGAGACAGAGAAAAGGAGAAATATAGATGTAGGAAAGATATATATAGAGAGAGGAGACAGTGGGAGAAATATAGATGTAGGAAGGATATATAGAGAGAGGAGGTAGAGAAAAGGAGAAATATAGATGTAGGAAAGATATATAGAGAGAGAGGAGACAGAGAAAAGGAGAAATATAGATGTAGGAAAGATATATAGAGAGAGAGGAGACAGTGGGAGAAATATAGATGTAGAAAAGATATATAGAGAGAGAGGAGACAGAGAAAAGGGAGAAATATAGATGTAGGAAAGATATATAGAGAGAGAGGAGGCAGAGAAAAGGGAGAAATATAGATGTAGGAAAGATATATCGAGAGAGAGGAGGTAGAGAAAGGGGAGAAAGTGTGAGGAATAAAGTTCCTTCTCTCAACATCTGGTGTGAGAAACATTCCAGAGAGATGGAGACAGCAACTCAATCCCAGCAGAGCAGGTCTGACAGAGACAACTGGAAAGAAGTGGAGAAAAACAGACAGGGAGAGGAAGAGAGAGAGAGGGACAGAGAGAGAGAGAGAGAGACAGAGAGACAGAGAGAGAGAGACAGAGAGAGAGACAGAGAGAGAGAGACAGAGAGAGAGACAGAGACAGAGATAGAGAGAGGCAGACAGAGAGAGACAGAGAGAGGGAGAGAGAGACAGAGAGCGAGAGAGAGGGAGAGAGAGACAGAGAGAGAGAGAGAGAGAGAGACAGAGAGAGAGAGAGAGAGACAGACAGAAAGAGAGACAGAGATAGAGAGAGGCAGACAGATAGAGCGAGAGAGACAGAGATAGAGAGACAGAGAGAGGGAGAGAGAGAGACAGAGAGCAAGAGAGAGGGAGAGAGAGAGCGAGAGAGAGGGAGAGAGAGAGAGGCACACAGACAGAGAGAGAGAGAGAAGAGAGAGAAAGAGCGAGAGACAGAGAGAGAGAGAGAGAAGAGAGAGAGGGAGAGATAGAGAGTGAGAAAAAGAGAGAGAGAGAGAGAAAAAAAACAGAGCCAAACAAGTGCAATCAGATCACCAAGCCCTCTAGACCCTGCTGCCGAGTCGACGACAAGACTCCGCCCCCCCCTCCCTCCCTCCCTCTCCCCCTGGGCTAGGGACCTGTCGCCACATTACACCACAAGCTCATACCACAGAAGTACAAAGCGCAGGAAACCAAGCCGGTCATAACAACCCTGAGCATTAGACTACTATATTAGAACCTGGACCCAGCAGCACGACATTAAGACCAACCTGAGCCAACTACATTATCTACAACCATTAGACCACTATGTTAGATCCTCTACATTAAGACCAACCTGAGCCAACTACATTATCTACAACCATTAGACCACTATGTTAGATCCTCTACATTAAGACCAACTACACTATCTACAACCATTAGACCACTATGTTAGATCAACGACATTAAGATCAACCTGAGCCAACTACATTATCTACAACCATTAGACCACTATGATAGATCCCCTACAATAAGACCAACTACACTATCTACAACCATTAGACCACTGTGTTAGATCCTCTACATTAAGACCAACTACACTATCTACAACTATTAGACCACTGTGTTAGATCCCCTACATTAAGACCAACTACACTATCTACACCCATTAGACCACTATGATAGATCCTCTACATTAAGACCAACTACACTATCTACAACCATTAGACCACTGTGTTAGATCCTCTACATTAACACCATCCTGAGCCAACTACACTATCTACAACCATTAGACCACTATGTTAGATCCCCGACATTAAGACCAACCTGAGCCAACAACACTATCTACAACCATTAGACCACTGTGTTAGATCCTCTTTAAGACCAACCTGAGCCAACTACACTATCTACAACCATTAGACCACTGTGTTAGATCCCCTACATTAAGACCAACCTGAGCCAACTACACTATCTACAACCATTAGACCACTATGTTAGATCCCCTACATTAAGACCAACTACACTATCTACAACCATTAGACCACTATGTTAGATCCCCGACATTAAGACCAACCTGAGCCAACTACACTATCTACAACCATTAGACCACTGTGTTAGATCCCCTACATTAGGTCCTGACTGTTTATCAGTCTCTATCTGCCCGTTGTGCCAGCTGACTATGCAGGATATGAACATGTGAGCCCAGAAAGCAGTAGAAACAGATGTGAGGTAGATAGAAGTCATATGACTCCTCAGTGTGGAAGAAACGACCAGTCTCTCTGGTCTGGACCTCCTCCCAGCCAGGAGTCATGCAGGGTTGGCAGGTACACAGCATGATAAAAAACACGCCTCTGTTTTGACAGAGAGGCCCTCTCCGTTTGGCTGTAGCCCTCTGTACAGACAGACCAGGGTACTGTAAGGGAAGGCAGTGGTTCGCTATGAAACCCTGCACCCCAAGTCAACTCACAGTCCCACGATACACCGGCTTCGTAACACTAACTTGTGGGAAGGGAACTGCCAAACGTCAACATAGAATTGTCAGCGTAACGTAATATTACAAAACACAACACTGAGACTCAGACTTCAGTGGAAAGACAAATAAACCCAAGATCAAATATCAAAAATAGTTGATCTTGTAAATACAGATCTACAAAACGGAGATGTTTTCTCCAGCAGATGGCTGCATTCAGTACAGAACTACGTCGTGACTACAGACACTAAGACAAACGGAGATGTTTTCTCCAGCAGATGGCTGCATTCAGTACAGAACTACGTCTAGACTACAGACACTAAGACAAACGGAGATGTTTTCTCCAGCAGATGGCTGCATTCAGTACAGAACTACATCCTGACTACAGACACTAAGACAAACGGAGATGTTTTCTCCAGCAGATGGCTGCATTCAGTACAGAACTACATCTACAGACACTAAGACAAACGGAGATGTTTTCTCCAGCAGATGGCTGCATTCAGTACAGAACTACGTCGTGACTACAGACACTAAGACAAACGGAGATGTTTTCTCCAGCAGATGGCTGCATTCAGTACAGAACTACGTCGTGACTACAGACACTAAGACAAACGGAGATGTTTTCTCCAGCAGATGGCTGCATTCAGTACAGAACTACGTCCTGACTACAGACACTAAGACAAACGGAGATGTTTTCTCCAGCAGATGGCTGCATTCAGTACAGAACTACGTCCTGACTACAGACACTAAGACAAACGGAGATGTTTTCTCCAGCAGATGGCTGCATTCAGTACAGAACTACATCCTGACTACAGACACTAAGACAAACGGAGATGTTTTCTCCAGCAGATGGCTGCATTCAATACAGAACTACGTCGTGACTACAGACACTAAGACAAACGGAGATGTTTTCTCCAGCAGATGGCTGCATTCAGTACAGAACTACATCGTGACTACAGACACTAAGACAAACAGAGATGTTTTCTCCAGCAGATGGCTGCATTCAGTACAGAACTACGTCCTGACTACAGACACTAAGACAAACGGAGATGTTTTCTCCAGCAGATGGCTGCATTCAGTACAGAACTACATCTACAGACACTAAGACAAACAGAGATGTTTTCTCCAGCAGATGGCTGCATTCAGTACAGAACTACGTCGTGACTACAGACACTAAGACAAACGGAGATGTTTTCTCCAGCAGATGGCTGCATTCAGTACAGAACTACGTCCTGACTACAGACACTAAGACAAACGGAGATGTTTTCTCCAGCAGATGGCTGCATTCAGTACAGAACTACGTCCTGACTACAGACACTAAGACAAACGGAGATGTTTTCTCCAGCAGATGGCTGCATTCAGTACAGAACTACGTCCTGACTACAGACACTAAGACAAACGGAGATGTTTTCTCCAGCAGATGGCTGCATTCAGTACAGAACTACGTCCTGACTACAGACACTAAGACAAACAGAGATGTTTTCTCCAGCAGATGGCTGCATTCAGTACAGAACTACGTCGTGACTACAGACACTAAGACAAACGGAGATGTTTTCTCCAGCAGATGGCTGCATTCAGTACAGAACTACATCCTGACTACAGACACTAAGACAAACGGAGATGTATTCTCCAGCAGATGGCTGCATTCAGTACAGAACTACGTCGTGACTACAGACACTAAGACAAACGGAGATGTTTTCTCCAGCAGATGGCTGCATTCAGTACAGAACTACATCGTGACTACAGACACTAAGACAAACGGAGATGTTTTCTCCAGCAGATGGCTGCATTCAGTACAGAACTACATCCTGACTACAGACACTAAGACAAACGGAGATGTTTTCTCCAGCAGATGGCTGCATTCAGTACAGAACTACGTCCTGACTACAGACACTAAGACAAACTGAGATGTTTTCTCCAGCAGATGGCTGCATTCAGTACAGAACTACATCGTGACTACAGACACTAAGACAAACGGAGATGTTTTCTCCAGCAGATGGCTGCATTCAGTACAGAACTACATCGTGACTACAGACACTAAGACAAACGGAGATGTTTTCTCCAGCAGATGGCTGCATTCAGTACAGAACTACATCCTGACTACAGACTAAGACAAACGGAGATGTTTTCTCCAGCAGATGGCTGCATTCAGTACAGAACTACATCGTGACTACAGACACTAAGACAAACGGAGATGTTTTCTCCAGCAGATGGCTGCATTCAGTACAGAACTACGTCGTGACTACAGACACTAAGACAAACGGAGATGTTTTCTCCAGCAGATGGCTGCATTCAGTACAGAACTACATCGTGACTACAGACACTAAGACAAACGGAGATGTTTTCTCCAGCAGATGGCTGCATTCAGTACAGAACTACGTCGTGACTACAGACACTAAGACAAACGGAGATGTTTTCTCCAGCAGATGGCTGCATTCAGTACAGAACTACGTCGTGACTACAGACACTAAGACAAACAGAGATGTTTTCTCCAGCAGATGGCTGCATTCAGTACAGAACTACGTCGTGACTACAGACACTAAGACAAACTGAGATGTTTTCTCCAGCAGATGGCTGCATTCAGTACAGAACTACATCGTGACTACAGACACTAAGACAAAACGGAGATGTTTTCTCCAGCAGATGGCTGCATTCAGTACAGAACTACATCGTGACTACAGACACTAAGACAAACAGAGATGTTTTCTCCAGCAGATGGCTGCATTCAGTACAGAACTACATCGTGACTACAGACACTAAGACAAACGGAGATGTTTTCTCCAGCAGATGGCTGCATTCAGTACAGAACTACATCCTGACTACAGACACTAAGACAAACGGAGATGTTTTCTCCAGCAGATGGCTGCATTCAGTACAGAACTACATCGTGACTACAGACACTAAGACAAACGGAGATGTTTTCTCCAGCAGATGGCTGCATTCAGTACAGAACTACATCGTGACTACAGACACTAAGACAAACAGAGATGTTTTCTCCAGCAGATGGCTGCATTCAGTACAGAACTACATCGTGACTACAGACACTAAGACAAACGGAGATGTTTTCTCCAGCAGATGGCTGCATTCAGTACAGAACTACATCCTGACTACAGACACTAAGACAAACGGAGATGTTTTCTCCAGCAGATGGCTGCATTCAGTACAGAACTACATCGTGACTACAGACACTAAGACAAACGGAGATGTTTTCTCCAGCAGATGGCTGCATTCAGTACAGAACTACATCATGACTACAGACACTAAGACAAACGGAGATGTTTTCTCCAGCAGATGGCTGCATTCAGTACAGAACTACATCCTGACTACAGACACTAAGACAAACAAAACCACTTCCTAGTCAGTCAATTAACAAACTGTCAGCTGAATGGCCAGTTGACTCTCTCTGACCTACCCGCGTCTGGATAGTCAGGATATGGTGCACGCCTAATGTCATCGATTTTAAAAAACTTTAAAGGGATAGGTCACCAAAATGACAACATTAGTTAGATGGTTCCTTTCCTTGAATGTAGTCTCTGGGCCAACCAGGAGAGTCTGTGATCCACTGTCTGGGCCAACCAGGAGAGTCTGTGATCCACTGTCTGGGCCAACCAGGAGAGTCTGTGATCCACTGTCTAGACCAACCAGGAGAGTCTGTGATCCACTGTCTAGGCCAACCAGGAGAGTCTGTGATCCACTGTCTAGGCCAACCAGGAGAGTCTGTTAGGATTTGTCGACTTTGCCACTGTCATCAACTTTAGCATTAAAGGGGAAGTTCAGGATTTTAGACCTTAATGCTAGCTGTTACCTCAGTCTGAAAGTAGTCTGTGGACCAGGAGAAACTATCATCCATGGTTCAGTTGTCTGTCGTCAGCCACTACAAATGTCAGTTAACTTTAGCCAAAGAGTTTCTACACCCAGAGGAGAAACATCGCAAGACTTCCGGCATGCTTGTGAAACAGACCAAACAGACCAGGTTTGGGGTTCCAGAAGTCAATGAGAAGTTCATTTTCACAACCAAGACTGGAGACAATGTCTTAAATAGTTGAACATGTTATTTTACTCCAACGTTGTGGAACTGACACGTTTTCATTGGTCAAAAACAACTTTATATCAAAGGAGTGCCTAGACAGTTTGTGTGTGTATTGGTATTGATATGTCGGCTGTGTGCATTTTATAATTATTTTGAATTGAAGTAGTTCTGTTCTTGTCTATTAATATTCTGTATTATGCTTTATGTTTTGTGTTGAACCCCAGGAAGAGTAGCTTCTGCTTTTGCAACAACTAATGGGGATCCTAATAAAATACAACAAAAATACCAAGGATTTGACGGCCTGCACAGGCCCAGTTCAGTGTGAGATGACCGTTACACCCCGATCATGTGTTTCTACGCTTGAGCTTCGATAGCCAACGTCGCCATGACATTGTCAACGGGAATTTCTACTGGAGAAGCAGTTTCATCTTCTTAATGTACCGTCTCTGCTTTAGCCATACTGAACTTCCCCTTTAATGACCAAAGCAACAACAACAATAGGAGTGTATCTCACCAGACAGTGCTTTAGCCATACTGAACTTCCCCTTTAATGACCAAAGCAACAACAACAATAGGAGTGTATCTCACCAGACAGTGCTTTAGCCATACTGAACTTCCCCTTTAATGACCAAAGCAACAACAACAGTAGGAGTGTATCTCACCAGACAGTGCTTTAGCCATACTGAACTTCCCCTTTAATGACCAAAGCAACAACAACAATAGGAGTGTATCTCACCAGACAGTGCTTTGGCCATACTGAACTTCCCCTTTAATGACCAAAGCAACAACAACAATAGGAGTGTATCTCAACCAGACAGTGCTTTAGCCATACTGAACTTCTCCTTTAATGACCAAAGCAACAACAACAATAGGAGTGTATCTCACCAGACAGTGCTTTAGCCATACTGAACTTCCCCTTTAATGACCAAAGCAACAACAACAATAGGAGTGTATCTCACCAGACAGTGCTTTAGCCATACTGAACTTCCCCTTTAATGACCAAAGCAACAACAACAATAGGAGTGTATCTCACCAGACAGTGCTTTAGCCATACTGAACTTCCCCTTTAATGACCAAAGCAACAACAACAATAGGAGTGTATCTCACCAGACAGTGCTTTAGCCATACTGAACTTCTCCTTTAATGACCAAAGCAACAACAACAATAGGAGTGTATCTCACCAGACAGTGCTTAAGCCATACTGAACTTCCCCTTTAATGACCAAAGCAACAACAATAGGAGTGTATCTCACCAGACAGTGCTTTAGCCATACTGAACTTCCCCTTTAATGACCAAAGCAACAACAATAGGAGTGTATCTCACCAGACAGTGCTTTAGCCATACTGAACTTCCCCTTTAATGACCAAAGCAACAACAATAGGAGTGTATCTCACCAGACAGTGCTTTAGCCATACTGAACTTCCCCTTTAATGACCAAAGCAACAACAACAATAGGAGTGTATCTCACCAGACAGTGCTTTAGCCATACTGAACTTCCCCTTTAATGACCAAAGCAACAACAACAATAGGAGTGTATCTCACCAGACAGTGCTTTAGCCATACTGAACTTCCCCTTTAATGACCAAAGCAACAACAACAATAGGAGTGTATCTCACCAGACAGTGCTTTAGCCATACTGAACTTCCCCTTTAATGACCAAAGCAACAACAACAATAGGAGTGTATCTCAACCAGACAGTGCTTTGGCCATACTGAACTTCTCCTTTAATGACCAAAGCAACAACAACAATAGGAGTGTATCTCACCAGACAGTGCTTTAGCCATACTGAACTTCCCCTTTAATGACCAAAGCAACAACAACAATAGGAGTGTATCTCACCAGACACTGCTTTAGCCATACTGAACTTCCCCTTTAATGACCAAAGCAACAACAACAATAGGAGTGTATCTCACCAGACAGTGCTTTAGCCATACTGAACTTCCCCTTTAATGACCAAAGCAACAACAACAATAGGAGTGTATCTCACCAGACAGTGCTTTAGCCATACTGAACTTCCCCTTTAATGACCAAAGCAACAACAACAATAGGAGTGTATCTCACCAGACAGTGCTTTGGCCATACTGAACTTCCCCTTTAATGACCAAAGCAACAACAACAATAGGAGTGTATCTCACCAGACAGTGCTTTGGCCATACTGAACTTCCCCTTTAATGACCAAAGCAACAACAACAATAGGAGTGTATCTCACCAGACAGTGCTTTAGCCATACTGAACTTCTCCTTTAATGACCAAAGCAACAACAACAATAGGAGTGTATCTCACCAGACAGTGCTTTGGCCATACTGAACTTCCCCTTTAATGACCAAAGCAACAACAACAATAGGAGTGTATCTCACCAGACAGTGCTTTAGCCATACTGAACTTCTCCTTTAATGACCAAAGCAACAACAACAATAGGAGTGTATCTTACCAGACAGTGCTGTAGCCATACTGAACTTCCCCTTTAATGACCAAAGCAACAACAACAATAGGAGTGTATCTCACCAGACAGTGCTTGTGGCTCCACCCCAGCCAAGGCTCCAGTTCCAGCCCCGGTCCTCTCTGTAACCAGCTCATACTGGAACGAAGTGATTCTCTTACTGATGTCTCTGTGAGGTATGGCCTCTATGAACAGAGACCCCTCCTGGATGCTGAAGCAGGTCACCTTCCCCTGGGCCTGGTCCTGCTCCCTCAGCAGCAGGCGCAGCTTCCCGGCCCGGTCCAGGTAGATGTTGGCCCCGTGGGAGTCCCTAGAGGGCTTGATGCAGACGGAGAGACGGGCGGCTGCCGGGGACAGGGTGTTGGGCCGCAGGTTGACGATGACGGCCCCTGTAGGGTAGAGCCAGTGGAGGGAACCCTGGGAACAACGTAGGTAGACCTGCTCCACATCACGGCTGTGGCCCTCATGGGTCAGACCACTGGAAGGGAAGGGGGGAGGTCAGTGTGGAAGGGGAGGAGGTCCACAACACATCATACACAGAGACATGGTCACACTCCTAACACACATGTGAAATAATTATATATTTGGTCTGAAGTAAAACTGTTTTTTGGGGGGGGGGGGGGGGGGGTGAGAGATGCCAACCATGAACCACTGTCTGTGACTGCCTGTACAACAGTCTGTGACTGCCTGTACGACAGTCTGTGACTGCCTGTACGACAGTCTGACAGGGTCTGTATGAATATAGATCAGAGATAATCAGTGGTTCTCCAGCCGAGGGCCGAGCAAAACAAATCAAATAGGCCTGGAACTTGGCAAAAGAACAGAAAACATCAGCTTTCTTCTGGTGAAAACCTTTTCTGAAATCCTGAGCAGCTTCACAGGGAAATTGCAGCTCTTCACGTGATCATGTCCTGCCTCCGATCAAACTCAACAGGTAGACTACAGACCAGCTCTGTGCTTCAAATGGAAACCTATTCACTATATAAGGCTCTGGTCTAACGTAGTGCACTATGTAGGGAATAGGGGCTCTGGTCTAACGTAGTGCACTATGTAGGGAATAGGGCTCTGGTCTAACGTAGTGCACTATGTAGGGAATAGGGCTCTGGTCTAACGTAGTGCACTATGTAGGGAATAGGGCTCTGGTCTAACGTAGTGCACTATGTAGGGAATAGGGCTCTGGTCTAACGTAGTGCACTATGTAGGGAATAGGGCTCTGGTCTAACGTAGTGCACTATGTAGGGAATAGGGCTCTGGTCTAACGTAGTGCACTATGTAGGGAATAGGGGCTCTGGTCTAACGTAGTGCACTATGTAGGGAATAGGGCTCTGGTCTAACGTAGTGCACTATGTAGGGAATAGGGCTCTGGTCTAACGTAGTGCACTATGTAGGGAATAGGGCTCTGGTCTAACGTAGTGCACTATGTAGGGAATAGGGCTCTGGTCTAACGTAGTGCACTATGTAGGGAATAGGGCTCTGGTCTAACGTAGTGCACTATATAGGGAATAGGGCTCTGGTCTAACGTAGTGCACTATGTAGGGAATAGGGCTCTGGTCTAACGCAGTGCACTATATAGGGAATAGGGCTCTGGTCTAAAGTAGTGGACTATGTAGGGAATAGGGGCTCTGGTCTAAAGTAGTGCACTATGTAGGGAATAGGGCTCTGGTCTAACGCAGTGCACTATATAGGGAATAGGGCTCTGGTCTAAAGTAGTGGACTATGTAGGGAATAGGGGCTCTGGTCTAAAGTAGTGGACTATGTAGGGAATAGGGGCTCTGGTCTAAAGTAGTGCACTATGTAGGGAATAGAGGCCTGGTCTAACGTAGTGCACTATGTAGGGAATAGAGGCCTGGTCTAAAGTAGTGCACTATGTAGGGAATAGGGCTCTGGTCTAACGTAGTGCACTATGTAGGGAATAGAGTCCCAGGTCTAAAGTAGTGGACTATATAGGGAATAGGGCTCTGGTCTAAAGTAGTGCACTATATAGGGAATAGGGCTCTGGTCTAAAGTAGTGCACTATATAGGGAATAGAGTCCCAGGTCTAAAGTAGTGGACTATATAGGGAATAGATGAAGTGTGTGTGTTGCCAGGTGGTGGTGGTTTAATACACTTAGACAAAGCGTTAAGACTCCTGCGGCTCCGTGCGCTGCACACGGCCGGCAGCATGACCAGTCACGAGCCACCCTGCCTCGACATGGCTCAACTGACCTCAGCCCCAACACACACGTCTTATGGCACATTGTTCCTTCTGGGCTCAGCGCTCTGGCAACACACGACTGACTGCCTGGCAGGCTGCCTCAGGGTCGGAGAGAGGAGAGGGGGAGTCTAGAGACAGAACTGGATGAAGGGAGAGGAGAGAGGGGAGGGGGAGTCTAGAGACAGAACTGGATGAAGGGAGAGGAGAGAGGGGAGGGGGAGTCTAGAGACAGAACTGGATGAAGGGAGAGGAGAGAGGGGAGGGGGAGTCTAGAGACAGAACTGGATGAAGGGAGAGGAGAGAGGGGAGGGGGAGTCTAGAGACAGAACTGGATGAAGAGAGAGGAGAGAGGGGAGAGGGGGAGTCTAGAGACAGAACTGGATGAAGGGAGAGGAGAGAGGGGAGGGGGAGTCTAGAGACAGAACTGGATGAAGAGAGAGGAGAGAGAGGAGAGGGGGAGTCTAGAGACAGAACTGGATGAAGAGAGAGGAGAGAGGGGAGGGGGAGTCTAGAGACAGAACTGGATGAAGGGAGAGGGGAGAGGAGAGGGGGAGTTTAGAGACAGAACTGGATGAAGGGAGAGGGGAGAGGAGAGGGGGAGTTTAGAGACAGAACTGGATGAAGGGAGAGGAGAAGGACAGGCTACATCCCAAATTGCACCCTATTCCCTATATAGTGCCATAGGCCCTGGTCAAAGGTAGTAAACTGTATAGAGAATAGGATGCCATTTTGGACACAGTAGAGCTGATTTAGACAACCAACGGCAGCAACAGTAACCAGGCTGCCAGGAGCCTCTGCTGAATGCAGGTCAATCAGACAAACCTCCCCTTGCAGCTGGGACAAAGACCCTGGAAGAGACATGTCCAGGCAGCACTCTGGACAGGACTGACCCCCTGGCGCCAGACAGGCAGCACTCTGGACAGGACTGACCCCCTGGCGCCAGACACACAGCACCACCAAACCACTCACTATACATACACACAGTGACAGTCAGTGTCGAAAATGGAACCCTGTTCGCTATTTAGTGCACTAGTGATGACCAGGGCCCATAACCCTAATCCCTATATATAGTGCACTAGACATGACCAGGGCCCACAGGGCTCTCTATAGGGAATAGGGAACCATTTGGGATGGGAACACAGAATGTAATGCATAATTGTTGAAGTCCTAGACTTGGCCCAAATCTGTAGCTCATATCATTCATAATCTGAAGTCCTAGACTTGGCCCAAATCTGTAGCTCATATCATTCATAATCTGAAGTCCTAGACTAGGCCCAAATCTGTCGCTCATATAATTTATAATCTGAAGTCCTATACTAGGCCCAAATCTGTCGCTCATATCATTCATAATCTGAAGTCCTAGACTAGGCCCAAATCTGTCGCTCATATCATTCATAATCTGAAGTCCTAGACTAGGCCCAAATCTGTCGCTCATATCATTCATAATCTGAAGTCCTAGACTAGGCCCAAATCTGTCGCTCATATCATTCATAATCTGAAGTCCTAGACTAGGCCCAAATCTGTAGCTCATATCATTCATAATCTGAAGTCCTAGACTAGGCCCAAATCTGTAGCTCATATCATTCATAATCTGAAGTCCTAGACTAGGCCCAAATCTGTTGCTCATATCATTCATAATCTGAAGTCCTAGACTAGGCCCAAATCTGTCGTTCAAAGCAAAGCCAAGCTATGAGGCAGGAAACGAGCAGCATACTTCTATTACCATATGGGTGCCATGCCAACAGCAACAGGCTGGTGGTTTGATGTTCTTGGTAGGAATGACCCAATTTAAAATGAAAACGAGATGGTGAAATATGAATAAGGCCCATTGATGTGAGGACCAGAGGAGAGCACATGTTGGTCATCATGACCCGACCAGCCTCTCCTCTCCTCAACACATTCTCTTTAATTAACTCAGTTGAACTCTTCCACCGTCTCTAGTCTGCGTGTAATTAGAAGAGATTAGCTGAGAGGAGAGGTAATGAGCAACAGATTCCCTGGTACAGGCTCAAAGTAACTGCTTGTCAAGACTACTCCTCGGCTGGCTTAGAAGAGAAAACCACTTTCTCTCCATGCCACTGCACTTCACCCACTATATATTCACCCACTATATATTCACCCACTATATATTCACCCACTATATATTCACCCACTATATATTCACCCAATATATATTCACCCAATATATATTCACCCAATTTATATTCACCCACTATATATTCACCCACTATATATTCACCCACTATATATTCACCCAATATATATTCACCCAATATATATTCACCCAATTTATATTCACCCACTATATATTCACCCAATATATATTCACCCAATTTATATTCACCCACTGTATATTCACCCAATTTATATTCACCCACTTTATATTCACCCACTATATATTCACCCACTATATATTCACCCAATATATATTCACCCACTATATATTCACCCACTATATATTCACCCACTATATATTCACCCACTATATATTCACCCACTATATATTCACCCAATATATATTCACCCACTATATATTCACCCAATATATATTCACCCACTTTATATTCACCCACTATATATTCACCCACTATATATTCACCCACTATATATTCACCCACTATATATTCACCCACTATATATTCACCCAATATATATTCACCCACTATATATTCACCCAATATATATTCACCCAATATATATTCACCCAATATATATTCACCCACTATATATTCACCCACTATATATTCACCCACTATATATTCACCCAATATATATTCACCCACTATATATTCACCCACTATATATTCACCCAATATATATTCACCCAATATATATTCACCCACTATATATTCACCCACTATATATTCACCCAATATATATTCACCCAATATATATTCACCCACTATATATTCACCCACTATATATTCACCCACTATATATTCACCCACTATATATTCACCCAATATATATTCACCCACTATATATTCACCCACTATATATTCACACAATATATATTCACCCACTATATATTCACCCACTATATATTCACCCAATATATATTCACCCACTATATATTCACCCAATATATATTCACCCACTATATATTCACCCACTATATATTCACCCACTATATATTCACCCAATATATATTCACCCACTATATATTCACCCACTATATATTCACCCAATATATATTCACCCAATATATATTCACCCACTATATATTCACCCAATATATATTCACCCACTATATATTCACCCACTATATATTCACCCACTATATATTCACCCAATATATATTCACCCACTATATATTCACCCAATATATATTCACCCACTATATATTCACCCAATATATATTCACCCAATATATATTCACCCACTATATATTCACCCAATATATATTCACCCACTATATATTCACCCACCATATATTCACCCACTATATATTCACACAATATATATTCACCCACTATATATTCACCCACTATATATTCACACAATATATATTCACCCACTATATATTCACTCACTATATATTCACCCAATATATATTCACCCACTATATATTCACCCACTATATATTCACCCACTATATATTCACCCAATATATATTCACCCACTATATATTTCACCCAATATATATTCACCCACTATATATTCACCCAATATATATTCACCCAATATATATTCACCCACTATATATTCACCCAATATATATTCACCCAATTTATATTCACCCAATATATATTCACCCACTATATATTCACCCACTATATATTCACCCACTATATATTCACCCAATATATATTCACCCACTATATATTCACCCAATATATATTCACCCACTATATATTCACCCAATATATATTCACCCAATATATATTCACCCACTATATATTCACCCAATATATATTCACCCAATATATATTCACCCACTATATATTCACCCACTATATATTCACCCAATATATATTCACACACTATATATTCACCCACTATATATTCACCCACTATATATTCACACAATATATATTCACCCACTATATATTCACCCACTATATATTCACCCACTATATATTCACCCAATATATATTCACCCAATATATATTCACCCACTATATATTCACCCACTATATATTCACCCACTATATATTCACCCAATATATATTCACCCACTATATATTCACCCACTATATATTCACCCACTATATATTCACCCACTATATATTCACCCACTATATATTCACCCAATATATATTCACCCACTATATATTCACACAATATATATTCACCCACTATATATTCACCCACTATATATTCACCCACTATATATTCACCCAATATATATTCACCCACTATATATTCACCCAATATATATTCACCCAATATATATTCACCCACTATATATTCACCCACTATATATTCACACAATATATATTCACCCACTATATATTCACCCAATATATATTCACCCACTATATATTCACCCAATATATATTCACCCAATATATATTCACCCACTATATATTCACCCAATATATATTCACCCACTATATATTCACCCAATATATATTCACCCAATATATATTCACCCACTATATATTCACCCAATATATATTCACACACTATATATTCACCCAATATATATTCACCCACTATATATTCACCCAATATATATTCACCCACTATATATTCACCCACTATATATTCACCCACTATATATTCACCCACTATATATTCACCCAATATATATTCACACAATATATATTCACCTAATATATATTCACCTAATATATATTCACCCACTATATATTCACCCACTATATATTCACCCACTATATATTCACCCAATATATATTCACACAATATATATTCACCTAATATATATTCACCTAATATATATTCACCCACTATATATTCACCCACTATATATTCACCCACTATATATTCACCCACTATATATTCACCCACTATATATTCACACACTATATATTCACCCACTATATATTCACCTAATATATATTCACCTAATATATATTCACCCACTATATATTCACCCACTATATATTCACCCACTATATATTCACCCACTATATATTCACCCACTATATATTCACCCAATATATATTCACCCAATATATATTCACCTAATATATATTCACCTAATATATATTCACCCACTATATATTCACACAATATATATTCACCCACTATATATTCACACAATATATATTCACCCAATATATATTCACACCATTTCACCCACAAGGTTTCATTTATTTATTTCACCAGGTCGGCCAGTTGAGAACAAGTTCTCATTTACAAATGCGACCTGGCCAAGATAAAGCAAAGCAGTGAGACACAAACAACACAGAGTTACACATAAACAAACGTCCAGTCAATTACACAATAGAAAAGTCTATATACAGTGTGTGCAAATGTAGTAAGAGTAGGGAGGTAAGGCAATAAATAGGCCATAGTGGCAAAGTAATTACAATTTAGCAATTAAAACACTGGAGTGATAGATGTGCAGAAGATGAATGTGCAAGTAGAGATACTGGGGTGCAAAGGAGCAAAACAATAAATAACAATATGGGGATGAGGTAGTTGGATGGGCTATTTACAGATGGACTACGTACAGGTGCAATGATCTGTAAGCTGCTCTGACAGCTGATGTTTAAGTTAGTGAGGGAGATATGAGTCTCCAGCATCAGTGATTTTTGCAATTCGTTCCAGTCATTGGCAGCAGAGAACTGGAAGGAAAGGCGGCCAAAGTAGGTGTTGGCTTTGGGGCTGACCAGTGAAATATACCTGCTGGAGCGAGTGCTCCGTTTGGGTGTTGCTATGGTGACCAGTGAGCTGAGATAAGGCAGGGCTTTACCTAGCAAATACTTATAGATGACCTGGAACCTGTGGTTTGGCGACGAATATGAAGTGAGGGCCAGCCAACGACAGCATACAGGTCGCAGTGGTGGGTAGTATATGGGGCTTTGGTGACAAAACGGATGGCACTGTGATAGATTGCATCCAATTTGCTGAGTAGAGTGTTGGAGGCTATTTTGTAAATGACATCGCCGAAGTCAAGGATCGGTAGGATAGTCAGTTTTACGAGGGTATGTTTGGCAGCATGAGTGAAGGATGCTTTGTTGCGAAATAGGAAGCTGATTCTAGATTTAATTTTGGATTGGAGATGCTTGATGTGAGTCTGGAAGGAGAGTTTACAGTCTAACCAGACACCTAGATATTTGTAGTTGTCATACAGAGTAGTGATGCTAGACCGGCGGGCAGGTGCGGGCAGCGATCGGTTGAATAGCATGCATTTAGTTTTACTTGCATTTAAGAGCAGTTGGAGGCCACGGAGGCAGTGTTGTATGGCATTGAAGCTCGTCTGGAGGTTTGTTAACACAGTGTCCAAAGAAGGGCCAGAAGTATACAGAATGGTATTGTCTGCGTAGAGGTGGATCAGATGATCACCAGCAGCAAGAGCAACATCATTGATGTATACAGAGAAAAGAGTCGGCCCGAGAATTGAACCCTGTGGCACCCCCATAGAGACTGCCAGAGGTCCGGACAACAGGCCCTCTGATATAACATACTGAACTGTGTCTGAGAAATAGTTGGTGAACCAGGCAAGGCAGTCATTTGAGAAATCAAAGACTGTTGAGTCTGCCAATAAGAATGCTGTGATTGACAGAGTCGAAAGCCCTGGCCAAGTCGATGAATATGGTTGCACAGTATTGTCCTTTATTGATGGTGGTTATGATATCGTTTAGGACCTTGAGCGTGGCTGAGCTCATGACCAGCTCGGAAATCAGATTGCATAATGGAGAAGGTACGGTGGGATTAAAAATGGTCATTGATCTGTTTATTAACTTGGCTTTTGAAGACTTTAGAAAGGGCAGGGCAGGATGGATACAGGTCTGTAACAGTTTGGGTCTAGAGTGTCACCCCCTTTGAAGAGGGGGATGACCGCGGCAGATTTCCAATCTTTAGGGATCTCAGACGATGTGAAAGAGAGGTTGAACAGGCAATTAATATTGGTTGCAACAATGGCAGCGGATAATTTTAGAAAGAGAGGGTCCAGATTGTATAACCCACTAGATTGTCTGTAATATATGATGTATAACCCACTAGATTGTCTGTAATATATGATGTATAACCCACTAGATTGTCTGTAAAATATGATTTATAACCCTCTAGATTGTCTGTAATATATGATGTATAACCCTCTAGATTGTCTGTAATAGATTATTTATGAAGACAAATAATGTTTTTACCTCTACAACATCAGCATTTATTTGTATTAATTTATTTAACTAGGCAAGTCCGTTAAGAACAAATTCTTATTTACAATGACGGCCTACCGCCAGCAGTAATTTAATACCTACATTGAGTATAATGTCATGTGTTGCTGCCTTGCTGTGTTGTTGTCTTAGGTCTCTCTTTATGTACTGTTGTGTTGTCTCTCTTATCGTGATGTGTGTTTTACCCTATATTTTAATTGAATTCATTTTTATTTTAATCCCAGCCCCCGTCCCCGCAGGAGGCATTTTGCCTTTTGGGAGGTCGTCATTGTAAGTAAGACTTTTTTTCTGAACTGACTTGCCTAGTTAAATAAATAAAGGTTAAACAAATAAAATATTAGAGGCATTCACGAAGTGTCAAACTTCACGAGGTGCCAAAATCAAGTATTAAAGCCTCTTACTATATCACTATTTAAGCCATGGTGTTGCTTCTAAAAAGAGTGACTCGAATTTTATAACAAGTGAAGGGAAGGAAGAACCGAAAGGGAAAAGTTGTGTGCTCAAGTTGAGATTTATAAATGTATACAAGGTAGGCTGTTATAGACGTTGTGAGGAGCCACCTCAAACTGTACTTTTACTGATGCGTCACTGTGTTTATTCATGAAACAATGTATACATTTCCATTTGATCATTGAACTGTATCAACATTAAACGTGATCCTAAGAGTGTTATTAGAACGCTTCGGTTGAAAAAAAAAGGGTACATTTCAGTTGAATATGAATGTTTTAAAAATATAATTAGATTTTGTTTTAAAGTAATAATCTCAAAACCATTATCATGTTGTAAACATAAAATAAAGAGAGATAAATCGCTTGGAGTCCTTGACAGAAGTCGCATTCCACAGACCTGACTCAAGGTGATCATTCAGTAAGAGGGAAAGATTTGTGTAATTCACCTCTCAGGAGAGAATGGATAACTCATTCTCTATTTAGTTTATTACATTATAACAATCTCTTCACCAGTCGGCCTTGGATAAAAAAAACACTGACGCATTCACCATTCTGTAACTTTAATTTCCACAAATCGAAGCATTCAAATCTAAATGGTAGCCTACAAATAGTTCGTCTGCACAGCTCCTTTTCAATTCGACCATTATGAACAAGCGGTACATGAAATAATGAAAGTTACAAAGAAGAACTCTCACCTGCCCTTCCAACTACACTGATCGCTGGAGTATTGAGAGAACGCTATCCGACACAGCAGGAGGACCGATAACAAGTATGCTAAAATCGGTGTCAGCATGTTTAATCCCACCGCTGTTGCTCGGAGCGCAACACGTTCCTTCTTCTCAACTAAAACAACCAAATCCACCCGCGTAACTCCAACGACATAACGTCCCCATCGGTTCTGGTCGCCTGTTGAAATGTCTTCGAATGTTCTTTTCTTCCCGTAAAAGCCAGTAGAACCGTGAAAAAAAAGCGTTATTTCAGTAAGAACCATCCACCGTATCGTAACCTACAACAGACAGCGGCTACTTGCATTCCTCTACTGGAAGTTCAGTGAGTGAATTTCTCCGAGGTCTTCTCACGTCACTCCCCTTCGCCAAGCAGATCCGCACGCATGCGCAATGCCTTCTCGGCTAGATCTTGGAAGTCTGTTTCTATAATGACAAAATCTCACCGAGGCTAGTATCTACTTACTAGGAATTGATAAATGATACATTACAAAGTCTACAGTCGAAATAACCCGCCGGTGAAAGTTTGGGTAAATTGACTGAGTAATCTGTGGTTCATTAACTTTTCCTTTCCAAAAGTGCCCCTCCTCATTCCAATTCTACTTGATATTTGTTGTCAGTCATTCGTTATGATGACATATGTGGGTACAACCATATTGTTGTTACATTTGATGGACTGTCACATATATAGTCCTCTGGGAAGTTTTTATTTTGAAACAAGATATAAGTGTGTTTTTCCAACTGAACTAGACACACACACACAATCATATATATCTTTTTTTAACTGAAACCCGTTAGACAGGAAACTGGAGCTGTTTGAGACAAGGGAAACTGGAGCTGTTTGAGACAAGGGAAACTGGAGCTGTTTGAGAAAAGAAAAACTAGAGCTGTTTGAGACAAGGGAAACTAGAGCTGTTTGAGAAAAGGGAAACTAGAGCTGTTTGAGACAAGGGAAACTAGAGCTGTTTGAGACAAGGGAAACTAGAGCTGTTTGAGACAAGGGAAACTAGAGCTTTTTGAGACAGGCACTTTTAATCTCTGATTTCTTTGGACATGTGTGTGTGGTTGTGTGTGTGTGTGTGTGTGTGTGTGTGTGTGTGTGTCCTCTATATTAACACAGTATTTGTATTGGTCTTGCTACATTGTTGCAGCATGTTGTCACTGACTAGACCCTAGCTGTTGTAATGTACTCATGATGCGTGTTGGGACACGCTGTCTGGGAGTCAACCCCACAACAATGACACCTGCCTCCACAGCCACACTGACACCTGTATAGCTTTAACAACTATTATGAATGTCTGAAACCGAGGTTAGAAAGAGTGAGAGACCGACATGTACAGTTGAAGTCGGGAAGTTTACATACACTTAGGTTGGAGTCATTAAAACTAGTTTTTCAACCACTCCACAAGTTTCTTGTTAACAAACTATAGTTTTGGCAAGTCGGTTAGGACCGACAAAAGTCATTTTTCCAACAATTGTTTACAGACAGATTATTTCACTTATAATTCGCTGTATCACAATTCCAGTGGGTCAGAAGTTTACATACACTAAGTTGACAGTGCCTTTAAACAGCTTGGAAAATTCCAGAAATTATGTCATGGCTTTAGAAGCTTCTGATAGGCCAATTGACATCATTTGAGTCAATTGGAGGTGTATCAGTGGATGTACTTCAAGGGCTACCTTCAAACTCAGTGCCTCTTTGCTTGACATCATGTGAAAATCGAAAGAAATCCGCCAAGACCTCCACAAGTAAGTCTGGTTCATCCTTGGGAGCAATTTCCAAATGCCTGAAGGTACCACGTTCATCTGTATAAACAATAGTACGCAAGTATAAACACCATGTGACCACGCAGCCGTCATACCGCTCAGGAAGGAGATGCGTTCTGTCTCCTAGAGATTAACGTACTTTGGTGCGAAAAGTGAAAATCAATCCCAGAACATCAAGGACCTTGTGAAGATGCTGGAGGAAACAGGTACAAAAGTATCTATATCCACAGTAAAACAAGTACTATATCGACATAACCTGAAAGGCCGCTCAGCAAGGAAGAAGCCACTGCTCCAAAGCCGCCATAAAAAAGCCGGACTACGGTTTGAAACTGCACATGGGGACAAAGATCGTACTTTTTGGAGAAATGTCCTCTGGTCTGATGAAACAAAAATAGAACTGTTTGGCCATAATGACCATTGTTATGTTTGGAGGAAAAAGGGGGAGGCTTGCAAGCCAAAGAACACCATCCCAACTGTGAAGCATGGGGGTAGAAGCATCATGTTGTAAGGGGGGCTTTGCTGCAGGAAGGACTGGTACACTTCACAAAATAGATGGCATCATGAGGCAGGAAAATTATGTGGATATATTGAAGCAACATCTCAAGACATCAGTCAGGAAGTTTAAGCTTGGTTGGAAATGGGTCTTCCAAATGGACCATGACCCCAAGCATACTTCCAACGATGTGGCAAAATAGCTTACGGACAACAAAGTCAAGGTATTGGAGTGGTCATCACAAAGCCCTGACCTCAATTCCATAGAAAATTTGTGAGCAGAACTGAAAAAGCATGTGCGAGCAAGAAGGCTTACAAACCTGACTCAGTTCTACCAGCTCTGTCAGGCGGAATGGGCCAAAATTCACCCAACTTATTGTGGGAAGCTTGTTGAAGGCTACCCAAAACGTTTGACCCAAGTTAAACAATAACAATAAACAATATAAAGGCAATGCTACCAAATACTAATTGAGTGTATGTAAACTTCTGACCCACTGGGAATGTGATGAATGAAATAAAAGCTGAAATAAATCATTCTCTCAACTATTATTCTGACATTTCACATTCTTAAAATAAAGTGGTGATCCTAACTGACCTAAGACAGGGAATTTTTACTAGGATTAAATGTCAGGAATTGTGAAAAACAGAGTTTAAATGTATTTGGCTAAGGTGTATGTAAACTTCCGATTTCAACTGTATATATCAATGAATTGGCGAGGGCACTAAACAGTCTGCAGCATCCGGCCTCACCCTATTAGAATCTGAAGTTAAATGTCTGCTGTTTGCTGATGATCTGGTGCTTCTGTCCCCAACCAAGGAGGGCCAACAGCAGCACCTATATCTTCTGCACAGATTCTGTCAGACCTGGGCCCTGACAGTAAATCTCAGTAAGACAAAAATAATGGTGTTCCAAAAAAGTCCAGTTGCCAGGACGACAAATACAAATTCCATCTAGACAAAGTTGCCCTAGAACACATGAAAAACTATACAAACCTCGGCCTAAACATCAGCATCACAGGTAACTTCCACAAAGCTGTGAACGAGCTGAGAGACAAGGCAAGAAGGGTCTTCTACGCCATCAAAAGGAGCATAAAATTCGACATACCAATTATGATCTGGTTAAAAACACTTGAATCAGTTATAGAACCTATTATCCTTTATGGTTGTGAAGTCTGGGGTCCGCTCACCAACCAAGAATTCACTAAATGGGACAGACACTAAACTGAGACTCTGCATATTGAAATGCAAAAACGTCCCCTGTGTAAAACACCAAATAATGCATGCAGAGCAGAATTAGGCCGATACCCACTAATTAACAAAATCCAGAAAAGAGCTGTTCATTTCTACAACCACCTAATAGGAAGCGATTCCCAAAACTTCCTTAACAAAGCCATCACCTACAGAGAGTTGAACCTGGAGAAGAGTCCCCTAAGCAAGCTGGTCCTGGGGCTCTGTTCACAAACACAAACACACCCCACAGAGCCCCAGGACAGCAGCACAATTAGACCCAACCAAATCATGAGAAAACTAAAAGATAATTACTTGACACATCGAAAAGAATTAACAAAAAAAACTGAGCAAACTAGAATGTTATTCGGCCCTAAACAGAGAGTTCACTGTGGCAGAATACCTGACCACTGTGACTGAGCCAAACTTAAGGAAAGCTATGTACAGAGTCAGGGAGCAGAGCCCTGCAATTGAGAGAGGCCGCCGTAGGCAGAACTGGCTCTCAAGAGAAGACAGGCAATGTGCTCACTGCCCACAAAATGAGGTGGAAACTGAGCTGCACTTCCTAACCTCCTGCCAAGTGTATGACCATATTAGAGAGACATATTTCTCTCAGATTACACAGATCCACAAAGAAATTCAAAAACAAACACAATGTTGAAAAATTCACATATTTATTGGATGAAATACCACAGTGTGACATCACAGTGTGACATCACAGTGTGACATCACAGCAGCAAGATTTGTGAGCTGTTGACACAAGAAACCAGTGAAGAACAAACACCATTGTAAATACAACCCATATTTATGTTGATTCATTTGCCCTTTTGTACTTTAACTATTTGTACATCGTTACAGCATATATATATATATGTATATATGTATATAGACATACTATGACATTCGCAATGTCTTTATTCTTTTGTAACTTCTGTGAGTGTAATGTTTACTGTTCATTTTTATTGTTTATGTCACTTTTGTTTATTATCTATTTCACTTGCTTTGGCAATGTAAACATATGTTACCCATGCCAATAAAGCCCTCTGAATTGAATTTCATAGAGAGAGAGCTAAATCCCCTACAACCCATTACCTGTCCAATCCACCATACATTTTACAACTGTGGGCAATTTGTCCCCCTGTGACTTCCTCTCTAAATCTTTTATAATGCCTAATTGCTGCACAACCTAAAATGTTTACAGTTGTTGTTGTTGTTGTTTTATAGTGGGACAGTAGTTAGTTGTTTTAAAGTGGGACAGTAGTTAGTTGTTTTAAAGTGGGACAGTTGTTTTATAGTCGGACAGTAGTTAGTTGTTTTAAAATGGGACAGTAGTTAGTTGTTTTAAAATGGGAAGTAGTTAGTTGTTTTAAGGTGGGACAGTTGTTTTATAGTGGGACAGTAGTTAGTTGTTTTAAAGTGGGACAGTTGGTTTAAAGTGGGACATTAGTTAGTTGTTTTAAGGTGGACAGTTGTTTTATAGTGGGACAGTAGTTAGTTGTTTTAAAGTGGGACAGTTGGTTTAAAGTGGGACAGTAGTTAGTTGTTTTAAAGTGGGACAGTTGGTTTAAAGTGGGACAGTAGTTAGTGGTTTTAAAGTGGGACAGTAGTTAGTGGTTTTAAAGTGGGGCCGTCCTCCTCTTGTCTTGTTATTCCAGTTGTGTTATCTCCAGTCAGTTCCCTGTGTTTGTTTTTGTCTTTTTCTTTTGACTGACTGACGTACTGCAGCTGAAAGGCAGGTTTTCTCCGAACCCTCACCTGTCACATTCTCAAACAGGGAGAAGGAGAGGGAGTGAGGGGGAAGGGAGGAGAAAGAGAGGAGGAGGGGGAGAGAGAGGGAAGGAGGGGGAGAGAGGGGGAAGGAGAGGGAGTGAGGGGGAAGGAGGGGGAGAGAGGGGAGAGTGGAGAAGGAGGAGAGAGAGAGGGAATGAGGAGAAGAGAGGAGGAGAGAGAGGGAAGGTGTGGGAAGGAGGGGAGAAAGAGAGGAGGAGGGGGAGAGAGAGGGAAGGAGGGGGAGAGAGAGGGAAGGAGGGGGAGAGAGGGGAGAGTGGAGAAGGAGGAGAGAGAGAGGGAATGAGGAGAAGAGAGGAGGAGAGAGAGGGAAGGTGTGGGAAGGAGGGGAGAAAGACGGAAGGAGAGGGAGAGAGGGGGGAGGAGGGGAGAGAGAGGAAAGGAGGAGAGAGAGGGGAGAGTGGGGAAGGAGGAGAAAGAGAGGGAATGAGGGAGAAAGGAGGAGAGAGGGGGAAGGAGTGGGAAGGAGGGGAGAAAGACGGAAGGAGAGGGAGAGAGGGGGGAGGAGGGGAGAGAGAGGAAAGGAGGGGAAAGAGAGGAAAAACAAAAACCAAGAAGGATAAGTACGCACAGAAAGATAACTAGTTAATGACTACCTGTTGGTGGTTGTAGACTGAAACTTGTCAGAGCAGCACAGACTTCCTATTGAGTAGTGATGAGGGATACATGAGAATGTAGGCATGTTTTGGTAAATATGATGTAGCCTGGACAGGACAGGGGGGAAGACAATGTAGTTCTGACTAGCTGTGAGTAGTGAGAGGGAGGGGGAGAGGGGGAACAGATCAGTTTGGGGGAGGTGTGAGAGAGAGGGAAAGAGAAAAGAGAGGAAGGACAGAGCGAGAGTGTGGAAAGAGCGAGAGAGAGGACAGAGAGAGAGAGGACAGAGAGAGAGAGGACTAAGAGAGAGAGAGCATAGAGAGAGAGAGAGGACAGAGAGAGAGAGGGGGAGAGAGAGAGAGGATAGAGAGAGAGAGGATAGTGAGAGAGAGGACAGAGAGAGAGAGGGGAATAGAAAAAGAGAGTGAGAGAGAGGGGGAGAGAGAGAGGATAGAGAGAGAGAGGACAGAGAGAGAGAGGACAGAGAGAGAGAGGATAGAGAGAGAGAGGACAGAGAGATGGGAAAGAGAGAGAGAGGACAGAGAGAGAGAGGACAGAGAGAGAGAGAGAGGAATAGAAAACGAGAGCGAGAGAGAGGGGGAGAGAGAGAGGATAGAGAGAGAGAGGATAGAGAGAGAGAGGATAGAGAGAGAGAGGACAGAGAGAGAGGGGGAGAAAGAGAGGACAGAGAGAGATAGGATAGAGAGCGAGAGGACAGAGAGAGAAAGGGGGAGAGAGAGAGATAGAGAGGATAGTGAGAGAGAGGACAGAGAGAGAGAGGACAGAGAGAGAGAGGGGAATAGAAAAAGAGAGCGAGAGAGAGGGGGAGAGAGTGGGAGAGAAGGAGAGAGGGGAGAGAGAGAGAGGGGGACAGAGAGAGAGAGAGAGAGAGAGAGAGAGAGAGAGAGAGAGAGAGAGAGGGGGGGGGACAGAGAGAGAAGGGGGGGGCAGAGAGAGAGGGGGACAGAGAGAGAGAAAGAGGGGTGAGGTTGTTATTTCAGAGTAGCTATTGTTGTCCTTAACGATGTGTCTGTCTCCTGCTGTGACTCTGTGAGGGAGTCACTGTGCCCACAGTCAGCCCCAAGCTGAGAAAGCACCAGTAAACGGGATTGCACTGCTGGCAGGATGTGATTGTGTGTGTGTGTGTGTGTGTGTGTTCTGTCATCGCCTATCCTCAAACACCTCAACGTTACGAGAAGAAGTAGCGTTTCTGGTTTCTCCCGGACAGTTCACTGTATATTGTGAAATGAGAAAACAATAGTGTGTGTTTGTCTGTGTGTGTGTGTGTGTCTGTGTTTGTCTGTGTGCTTGTCTGTGTGTGTCTGTCTGGTTGGTTGGTTGGTTGGTTGGTTGGTTGGTTGGTTGGTTGGTGGTGTGTGTGTGTGTGTGTGTGTGTGTGTGTGTGTGTGTGTGTGTGTGTGTGTGTGTGTGTGTGTGTGTGTGTGTGTGTGTGTGTGTGTGTGTGTGTGTGTGTGTGTGTGTGTGTGTGTGTGTGTGTGTGTGTGTGTGTGTGTGTGTGTGTGTGTGTGTGTGTGTGTGTGTGTGTGTGTGTGTGTGTGTGTGTGTGTGTGTGTGTGTGTGTGTGTGTGTGTGTGTGTGTGTGTGTGTGTGTGTGTGTGTGTGTGTGTGTGTGTGTGTGTGTGTGTGTGTGTGTGTGTGTGTGTGTGTGTGTGTGTGTGTGTGTGTGTGTGTGTGTGTGTGTGTGTGTGTGTGTGTGTGTGTGTGTGTGTGTGTGTGTGTGTGTGTGTGTGTGTGTCTGTGTTTGTCTGTGTGCTTGTCTGTGTGTGTCTGTCTATGTGGTTGTGTGTGTGTCTGTCTGTCTGTCTATGTGGTTGTCTGTCTGTCTGTCTGTCTGTCTGTCTGTCTGTCTGTCTGTCTGTCTGTCTGTCTGTCTGTCTGTCTGTCTGTCTGTCTGTCTGTCTGTCTGTCTGTCTGTCTGTCTGTCTGTCTGTCTGTCTGTCTGTCTGTCTGTCTGTCTGTCTGTCTGTCTGTCTGTCTGTCTGTCTGTCTGTCTGTCTGTCTGTCTGTCTGTCTGTCTGTCTGTCTGTCTGTCTGTCTGTCTGTCTGTCTGTCTGTCTGTCTGTCTGTCTGTCTGTGTGTGTGTGTGTGTGTGTGTGTGTGTGTGTGTGTGTGTGTGTGTGTGTGTGTGTGTGTGTGTGTGTGTGTGTGTGTGTGTGTGTGTGTGTGTGTGTGTGTGTGTGTGTGTGTGTGTGTGTGTGTGTGTGTGTGTGTGTGTGTGTGTGTGTGTGTGTGTGTGTGTGTGTGTGTGTGTGAGAAAGAAGGACTTGAATCCCAGTCAAATAATAATCAGATTGTCTTCTGTTTGTTCAGCTCCAGAGCCTTCAGAAAGTATTCACACCCTTTCACTTATTCCACATTGTGTTACAGCCTGAATTTAAAATGGATTACATTAAAAACATTTGTGTCACTGGCCCTAGACACAATACCCAATCATGTCAAAATAGAATAATGTATTTACATATATAAATTAATAACAGCTGAAATGTCTTGAGTCAATAAGTATTCAACCCCTTTTGTTATAGCAAGCCTCAATAAATTCAGGAATAAAAATGTGCTCATTAACAAGTCACATAATACAATGGCTTGCGAAAGTATTCAACCCCCTTGGCATTTTTCCTATTTTGTTGCCTTACAATCCGTTTGTATCATTTGATTTACACAACACTTTGCCAATGCAAAATACTTTTTATTGTGAAACTTTGACAATTTGACAAATAAACTGAAAACTTGAGCGTGCATAACTATTCACCCCCTAAAGTCAATACTTTGTAGAGACACCTTTCGCAGCAATTACAGCTGCAAGTCTCTTGGGGGTATGTCTCAATAAACTTGGCACATCTAGCCACTGGGATTTTTGCCCATTCTTCAAGGCAAAACTGCTCCAGCTCCTTCAAGTTGGATGGGTTCCGCTGGTGTACAGCAATCTTTATGTTGTAAAAAGACTGAAACAGGTTTCCATCAAGAAGTTCCCTGTATTTAGCACCATCCATCATTCCTTCAATTCTGACCAGTTTCCCAGTCTCTGCCGATGAAAAATATCCCCACATGCTGCCACCGCCCTGCCTCACTGTGGGGATGTGGTTCTCGGGGTGATGAGAGATGTTTGGTTTGCGCCAGACATAGCGTTTTCCTTGATGGCCAAAAAGCTCAATGTTAGTCTCATCTGACCAGAGTCTCCCACATGCCTTCTGGCATTTTTTCTTTAAGCAATTGCTTTTTTTCTGGCCACTCTTCCGTAAAGCCCAGCTCTGTGGAGTGTACAGCTTAAAGTGGTCCTATGGACAGATACTCCAATCTCCGCTGTGAAGCTTTGCAGCTCCTTCAGGGTTATCGTTAGTCTCTTTGTTGCCTCTCTGATTAATGCCCTCCTTGCCTGGTCTGTGAGTTTTGGTGGGCGGCCCTCTCTTGGCAGGTTTGTTGTGGTTCCATATTCTTAAAATGTTCAAATAATGGATTTAATGGCGCTCCGTGGGATGTTCAAAGTTAATTATATGTTTTTATAACCCAACCCTGATCTGTACTTCTCCACAACTTTGTCCCTGACCTGTTTGGAGAGCTCCTTGGTCTTCATGGTGCCGCTTGCTTTGGTGGTGCCCCTTGCATAGTGGTGTTGCAGACTCTGGGGCCTTTCAGAACAGGTGTATATATACTGAGATCATGTGACAGATCATGTGACACTTAGATTGTACACAGGTGGACTGTAACTAATTCTGTGACTTCTGAAGGTAATTAGCTGCACCAGATCTCATTAAGGGGCTTCATTGCAAAGTGGTGAATACATATGCACAAACTTTTTATTTTTTAAATTTCACCTTACCAATTTGGACTATTTTGTGTATGTCCATTACATGAAATCCAAATAAAAAATCAATTTAAATTACAGGTTGTAAGGCAATAAAAGAGATAAAACGCCATGGGGGATGAATACTTTTGCAAGGACCTGTACATTTCATGGACTCACTTTGTGTGCAATAATGGTGTTTAATAACATGATTTTTTAATGACTATCTCATCTCTGTTCCCCACACATACAATTATCTGTAAGGTCCTTTAGTCGAGCAGTGAATTTACAACCCAGATTAAAACCACAAACACCAGGGAGCTTTTCAAATGACTCACAAAGAAGGGCACCTATTGGTAGATGGGTGAAAATAAAGTAGACATTGAATATCTCTTTGAGCATGGTGAAGTTATTAATTACACTTTGGATGGTGTATCGATATACCCAGTCACTGCAAAGATACAGGTGTCCTTCCTGCCGGATAGGATGGAAAAACCACTCAGGGATTTCACAATGAGGCCAATGGTGACTTTAAAAAGAGGTGCAGAGTTTAATGGCTGCGAGAGGAGAAAACGGAGAATGGATCAGACAGAGTGAAAAGAAGGAAGTCTGTACAGAATAAAACTGTTTGCAACAAAGCACTAAAGTAATACTGCAAAACAAGTGGCAAAGCAATTCACTTTTTGTCCTGAATACAAAAATGTTATCTTTGGGGCAAAACCAATACAACACATTACTGAGCACCACTCTCCATATTTTCAAGCATAGGGATAGCTGCATCATGTTATGGGTATGCTTGTAATCGTTAAGGACTTGGGAGTTTTTTAGGATGAGAAATAAATGGAATGGAGCTAAACACAGACATCTACTTGAAAATCCATGACAAGACCTGAAAATGGTCGTCTAGCAATGATTAACAATTTGAAAAGAGCTTGAAGAATTTTGGAAAGTTTAACGTGCAGATGTTGCACCATCCAGGTGTAAAAAGCTCTTACAGACTTAACCAGAAAGACTCACAGCTGTAATAGTTGCCAATGGTGCTTTTACAAAGTATTGACTCGGATGTGAATACTTATGTAAATGAGGTATTTCTGTATTACATTTTACAACAATTTTATAAAAACATGTTTTCGCTTTGTCATTATGGCGTATTGTGTGTAAATGCATGAGAAAAACATGTAATTAATCAATTTAGAATTTAAGGCTGGAAAACAACAACATTTGGAAGAAGTTAAGGGGCATGGATACGTTTTGAAGGCACTGTATATCTGCTGAGAGCCAATATTGATTAATACGGCTCGGATCCCGCTAGTCGGATCAAAATCAATAACATCCGGTGAAGCTGGAGCCAAATTCAAATGACAAAATTGTAATATTAAACATTCATGAATATACAAGTGTCTTACATCATTTAAAAGCGTGACTTCTTGTTAATCCAACCACGTTGTCAGATTTCAAAAAGGCTTTACGGCGAAAGCATACCATGCAATTATCTGAGGACAGCCCCCCACTTCAAAATACTTTTCCAAACCAGCACAGGCGTCACAAAATCACAAATAGCAAAAAAAAGAAATCACTTACCTTTGAAGATCTTCCTCTGTTTGCATTCCCAAGGGTCCCAGCTAAACAAAAAATGGTTGTTTTGTTCAACAAAATCTTTCTTTATATCCCAAAATTGTCAGTTTAGTTGGCGCGCTTGTTTCAGTAATCCACTCGTTCAACATGCATACAGTACAAACAAATCCAAAAAGTTACAGGTAAGTTCATCCAAACAAGTCAAATTATGTTTCTAATTAATCCTCAGGTACTCTAATATCTAAATAAACGATAAAATTGAAGACGGAGAATAGTATGTTCAATAGGGACGATAAATAGCGAAGAGTGAGACGCACTTCATTCACACCCGCAACAAGACACTTTTCTAATGTGAGACACATTGGAAAAACTACAACTACTCCTTTGTTTTTCAAAAAACAAGCCTGAAACCCTTTCTAAAGACTGTTGACATCTAGTGGAAGCCATAGGAACTGCAATCTGGGTATTTTTTATTTGTATATCTAGCATTGAAATGGCCTGTGACCTCAACAACAACAAAATTCAGAATGGATTTTCCTTTGGTTTTTGCCTGCCATATCAGTTCTGTTATACTCACATACATTTTTTAAACACTGTTAGAAACTTCAGTGTCCTATCCAATGCTACCAATTATATGCATATCCTAGCTTGTGGGCCTGAGTAACAGGCAGTTTACTATGGGCACGTCATTCATCCAAACTTCTGAACACTGCGCCCTAGCCCTATTACCCAGATCAGGACTGGTAGTGAGATGAGGATTTTTTACTCTACTCTACTCTACTCTACTCTACTCTACTGTACTCTACTCTACTCTACTCTACTCTAACCCCCCAGGTTGATGAACAACAACAGGTGTATTGCTGTAGGCTCACCCCTGTAACACCTAACAGTGCTTTATCTCCAGAGTAAGTCCATAGTTTCATTAAGTCTTATCTCTGACAGATAGACTGGAATCCTCAAGCATGTCAATAACTCTGTGGTTTGTGGCACTCAGAAGATAGACGATAGTTTGTGCGTGCTTTCGTGTGTACGTGCATGTGTGTGTGTTCTGGAATGCACTCATAAGATAGAGCAAGACTGATATCACAGGGAGGGATGGAGGGAGGAGGGAGGGAGGAGGGCAGACAAACAGACAGACAGGGAGGGAGGAGGGCAGACAAACAGACAGGCAGGCAGACAGACAGGGAGGGAGGGAGGAGGGCAGACAAACAGACAGACAGGCAGGCCGACAGGGAGGGAGGAGGGCAGACAAACAGACAGGCAGGCAGACAGACAGGGAGGGAGGAGGGCACACAAACAGACAGGCAGACAGACAGACAGGGAGGGAGGAGGGCAGACAAACAGACAGACAGGCAGACAGACAGGGAGGGAGGAGGGCAGACAAACAGACAGGCAGGCAGACAGACAGGGAGGGAGGAGGGCAGACAAACAGACAGACAGGCAGACAGACCGGGAGGGAGGAGGGCAGACAAACAGACAGGCAGGCAGACAGACAGACAGACAGGGAGGGAGGAGGGCAGACAAACAGACAGGCAGGCAGACAGACAGGGAGGGAGGGAGGAGGGCAGACAAACAGACAGACAGACAGACAGGCAGGGAGGGAGGAGGGCAGACAAACAGACAGACAGGCAGACAGGCAGACAGGCAGGGAGGGAGGGAGGGAGGGAGGGAGGGAGGGAGGGAGGGAGGCCACCTGTCAACAACCTCAGCCCTCCTCCATGACCTCACAGCCTGTCAGTCCGTCTGTAAGAAACAGCTGGCCAGAATGCAGCTACCCTCATTTATCACATTCCTCTAGATAAACAAGAACACTGTCAGTCTGTCTATATACACTGAACCAAAATATAAGCACATCATGTAAAGTGTTGGTCCCATGTTTCATGAGCTGAAATAAAATGTGCCAGAAATGTTCTATACGCATCAAAATATTATTTCTCTCAAATGTGTTTACATCCCTGTTAGTGAGCATTTCTCCTTTGCCAATATTATCCATCCACCTGACAGGTGTGGCATATCAACAAGCTGATTAAACAGCATGATCGTTACACAGGTGCACCTTGTGCTTGGGACAATGAAAGGCCACTCTAAAATGTGCACAAATGTTTTGGCATGCTGACTGCAGGAATGTCCACGAGAGCTTTAACCAGATAAATGAATGTTCATTTCTCTACCATAAACCGCCTCCATGTGTGGTGGCGCTGCGTGAGGCAAATGGTGGTCACACCAGATACTGACTGGTTTTCTGATCCCACGCCCCAACTTTTGTTTTTTAAAGGTATCTGTGACCAACAGATGCATATCTGTATTCCCAGTCATGTGACATCCACAGATTAGGGCCCAATTAATTAATTTATTTTTGACTGATTTACTTATATGAACTGTTACTCAGTCTTTAAAATTGTTACAAGTTGTGTTTACATTTACAGTGTAATACCCTTTCACACTACTGAGTTGAGCCGAGCCGGTCTGTGCTGACCTGAGTTGAGCTGAGCCGAGCCGAGCCGGTCTATGCTGACCTGAGTTGAGCTGAGCCGAGCCGAGTCGGTCTGTGCTGACCTGAGTTGAGCTGAGCCGAGCCGGTCTGTGCTGACCTGAGTTCAGCTGAGCCGAGCCAAGCCGGTCTATGCTGACCTGAGTTGAGCTGAGCCGAGCCGGTCTGTGCTGACCTGAGTTGAGCTGAGCCGAGCCGGTCTGTGCTGACCTGAGTTGAGCTGAGCCGAGCCGGTCTGTGCTGACCTGAGTTGAGCTGAGCCGAGCCGAGTCGGTCTGTGCTGACCTGAGTTGAGCTGAGCCGAGCCGGTCTGTGCTGACCTGAGAGCTGAGCCGAGCCAAGCCGGTCTGTGCTGACCTGAGTTGAGCCGAGCCGGTCTGTGCTGACCTGAGCTGAGCCGAGCCGAGCCGGTCTGTGCTGACCTGAGCTGAGCTGAGTTGAGCTGAGCCGAGCCGGTCTATGCTGACCTGAGTTGAGTTGAGCTGAGCCGAGCCGGTCTATGCTGACCTGAGTTGAGCTGAGCCGAGCCGGTCTATGCTGACCTGAGTTGAGCTGAGCCGAGCCGAGCCGGTCTATGCTGACCTGAGTTGAGCTGAGCCGAGCCGGTCTGTGCTGACCTGAGTTCAGCTGAGCCGAGCCGGTCTGTGCTGACCTGAGTTGAGCTGAGCCGAGCCGGTCTGTGCTGACCTGAGTTGAGCTGAGCCGGTCTGTGCTGACCTGAGTTGAGCTGAGCCGAGCCGGTCTATGCTGACCTGAGTTGAGCTGAGCCGAGCCGGTCTGTGCTGACCTGAGTTGAGCTGAGCCGAGCCGAGTCGGTCTGTGCTGACCTGAGTTGAGCTGAGCCGAGCCGGTCTGTGCTGACCTGAGTTGAGCTGAGCCGAGCCGGTCTGTGCTGACCTGAGTTGAGCTGAGCCGAGCCGAGTCGGTCTGTGCTGACCTGAGTTGAGCTGAGCCGAGCCGGTCTGTGCTGACCTGAGTTGAGCTGAGCCGAGCCGGTCTGTGCTGACCTGAGTTGAGCTGAGCCGAGCCGGTCTGTGCTGACCTGA
>NC_092158.1:87499573-87529573 GCF_045791955.1 Oncorhynchus clarkii lewisi
AGCTTTACAGTGATTAGTACTACATAGTTACTGCAGCTTTACAGTGATTAGTACCACATAGTTACTGCAGCTTTACTGTGATTAGTACTACATAGTTACTGCAGCTTTACAGTGATTAGTACTACATAGTTACTACAGCTTTACAGTGATTAGTACTACATAGTTACTGCAGCTTTACAGTGATTAGTACTACATAGTTACTACAGCTTTACAGTGATTAGTACTACAGAGTTACTGCAGCTTTACAGTGATTAGTACTACATAGTTACTGCAGCTTTACAGTGATTAGTACTACATAGTTACTGCAGCTTTACAGTGATTAGTACCACATAGTTACTGCAGCTTTACTGTGATTAGTACTACATAGTTACTGCAGCTTTACAGTGATTAGTACTACATATTTACTACAGCTTTACAGTGATTAGTACTACATAGTTACTGCAGCTTTACAGTGATTAGTACTACATAGTTACTACAGCTTTACAGTGATTAGTACTACAGAGTTACTGCAGCTTTACAGTGATTAGTACTATATAGTTACTGCAGCTTTACAGTGATTAGTACTATATAGTTAGCACAGCTTTACAGTGATTAGTACTACATAGTTACTACAGCTTTACAGTGATTAGTACTACATAGTTACTGCAGCTTTACAGTGATTAGTACCACATAGTTACTGCAGCTTTACTGTGATTAGTACTACATAGTTACTGCAGCTTTACAGTGATTAGTACTACATAGTTACTGCAGCTTTACAGTGATTAGTACTACATAGTTACTGCAGCTTTACTGTGATTAAATAACAGTCGTTGAAAATGAGTGTATTGTTCCTCTTGTAATTCCACAAGTAGTTTTCTTTTTGTTGTAGGAGGAGGGCTAACACTCAAAGCCAATGGCACACCCCCCCCACTAGACACCCCCACTAGGCACCCCCACTAGGCACCCCCACTAGGCACCCCCACTAGACACCCCCACTAGGCACCCCCACTAGACACCCCCACTAGACACCCCCACTAGGCACCCCCACTAGGCACCCCCACTAGGCACCCCCACTAGGCACCCCCACTAGACACCCCCACTAGGCACCCCCACTAGACACCCCCACTAGGCACCCCCACTAGGCACCCCCACTAGACACCCCCACTAGACACCCCCACTAGACACCCCCACTAGGCACCCCCACTAGGCACCCCCACTAGACACCCCCACTAGGCACCCCCACTAGGCACCCCCACTAGACACCCCCACTAGACACCCCCACTAGACACCCCCACTAGGTGGAAATACTTCCTCTTCCAGGATTAGAGATGTTTATCTGATTCTCATGCCTTCCTGCGGAGACTAGCCTGGTCTTCATCCCTCTATCCCTCCGTTCCTCTCTCCTTCCTTCCCTCCCTCTATTTCTCTTTCTCTCCCTCTATCTCTCCTTCCCCCTCCCTGCCCCCATCTCTCCTTCCTTCCCTCCCTCCATCTCTCCTTCTCTCCATCCATCTATCCTCCCCCTCCAACTCTCCTTCCCCCCTCCATCTCTCCTTCTCTCCCTCCATCAATCCATCTCTCCTCCCCCTCTCCTTCCCCCCTCCATCTCTCCTTCCCTCCCTCCATCTCTCCTTCCCTCCCTCCATCTCTCCTTCTCTCACTCCCTCTATCCCCCCCCTCGAACGCTCCTTCCCTCCCTTCATCTATCCTCCTCTCTCCATCTCTCCTTCCCTCCCTCCATCTCTCCTTCCATCTCTCCTTCTCTCCCTCCATCTATCCTCTCCCCTCCATCTCTCCTTCCCTCCCTCCATCTATCCTCTCCCATCCATATCTCCTTCTTTCCCTCCATCTCTCCATCTCTCCTTCTTTCCCTCCATCTCTCCATCTTTCCTTCCATCTATCCTCCACCCTCCCTCTCTCATTCCCTCCCTCCATCTCTCCTTCCATCTCTCCTTCTCTCCCGGCATCTATCCTCCCCCCTCCAACTCTCCTTCCTCCCTCCATCTCTCCTTCTCTCCCTCCATCTCTCCATCTCTCCTTCCATCTCTTCATCAATCCTCCACCCTCCATCTATCCTTCCCTCCCTCCATCTCTCCTTCCCTCCCTCCATCTCTCCTTCTCTCCCTCCATCTCTCCTTCTCTCCCTCCATTTATCCTTCCCTCCCTCCATCTCTGCTTCTTTCAGGATTAGGGGATCAGAGTTTTCTTGTTTGGAACACTCATTCTGTGATTCGCTGGTTCAGCCCAGGAGACTGCTAGTCACAATGGACTTCTGCCATTAAACCCTCTGATGCTGCCTGACAGCCGCGACTGATTAAAAGAGTTGGAGGGGAGATGGGGGAGGAGGAGGAGGAGGGAAGGAAAGGAGGGAAGATGGGGGAGGCACAGCGTCTTGCTGCCTTCACTCTCAAGCCGTGGATTCTCTTGCTGGCGTCTCTCACAAGTTTCAAGTGAGTGTGTGTGTGTGTGTGTGTGTGTGTGTGTGTGTGTGTGTGTGTGTGAGTGAGTGTGTATGAGTGTCTTCTGTCTCAAGCCCTGGGTTCTCAGCTCCTCATTTCTGCCAGTGGCCCTGGCCTCCTCCTCTCATCTCTGGCCTCCTCCTCTCATCTCTGGCCTCCTCCTCTCATCTCTGGCCTCCTCCTCTCATCTCTGGCCTCGTCCTCTAATCTCTGGCCTCCTCCTCTAATCTCTGGCCTCCTCCTCTCATCTCTGGCCTCCTCCTCTCATCTCTGGCCTCCTCCTCTCATCTCTGGCCTCCTCCTCTCATCTCTGGCCTCCACCTCAAATCTCTGGCCTCCTCCTCTAATCTATGGCCCCCTCCTCTAATCTCTGGCCTCCTCCTCTAATCTATGGCCTCCTCCTCTAATCTCTGGTCTCCTCCTCTCATCTCTGGCCTCCTCCTCTCATCTCTGGCCTCCTCCTCTCATCTCTGGCCTCCTCCTCTCATCTCTGGCCTCCTCCTCAAATCTCTGGCCTCCTCCTCTAATCTCTGGCCTCCTCCTCTCATCTCTGGCCTCCTCCTCTCATCTCTGGCCTCCTCCTCTCATCTCTGGCCTCCTCCTCTCATCTCTGGCCTCCTCCTCAAATATCTGGCCTCCTCCTCTCATCTCTGGCCTCCTCCTCTCATCTCTGGCCTCCTCCTCTCATCTCTGGCCTCCTCCTCTAATCTCTGGCCTCCTCCTCTAATCTCTGGCCTCCTCCTCTTATACAGTGCCTTGCAAAAGTATTCATCCCCTTGGCGTTTTTCCTATATTGTTGCATTACAACCTGTAATTTAAATTGATTTTTATTTGGATTTCATGTAATGGACATATACAAAATAGTCCAAATTGGTGAAGTGAAATGAAAATAATATATATTGATAAAAGACACAAACTCAATACAATGTAAAAGTGGTTTGTCACGTTCTGACCTCTATTTCTGTTGTTTTGTATTTATTTAGTATGGTCAGGGCGTGAGTTGGGTGGGCAGTCTGTTTGTTTTTCTATGTTTTGGGGCATTTCTATGTTTTCGGCCTAGTATGGTTCTCAATCAGAGGCAGGTGTCATTAGTTGTCTCTGATTGAGAATCATACTTAGGTAGCCTGGGTTTCACTGTGTGTTTGTGGGTGATTGTTCCTGTCACTGTGTTTGTTGTCACAGGATAGGCTGTATAGGTTTTCACGTTCCGTTTGTTGTTTTGTAGATTGGAGTTATTTCATGTATCGTTCAGTTTTCCATTAAAGAACATGAATAACCACCACGCTGCTTTTTGGTCCGCTTCTCCTCCTACAGACGAACGTCGTTACATGGTTTGTGTGTATGTATTCACCCCCTTTACTATGAAGCCCCTTAATAAGATCTGGTGCAGCCAATTACCTTCAGAAGTCACAGAATTAGTTACATAAAGTCCACCTGTGTGCAATCTAAGTGTCACATGATCTATCACATGATCTCAGTATATCTAAACCTGTTCTGAAAGGCTCCAGAGTCTGCAACACCACCAAGCAAGGGGCACCACCAAAGCAAGTGGCACCATGAAGACCAAGGAGCTCTCCAAACAGGTCAGGGATAGGTTTTAAAATAATATCCGAAACTTTGAACATCCCAAGGAGCGCTATTAAATCCGTTATTAAAAAATGGAAAGGATATGGCACCACAACAAGCCTGCCAAGAGAGGGCCGCCCACCAAAACTCACGGACCAGGCAAGGAGGGCATTAATCAGAGAGGCAACAAAGAGACCAAAGATAACCCTGAAGAAGCTGCAAAGCTTCACAGAGGAGATTGGAGTATCTGTCCATAGGACCACTTTGAGCCGCACACTCTACAGAGTTGGGCTTTACGGAAGAGTGGCCAGAAAAAAGCCATTGCGCAAAAGAAAGAAATAAGCAAACACGTTTGGTGTTCGCCAAAATGCATGTGGGAGACTCCCCAAACATATGGAAGTAGGTTCTCTGGTCAGGTGAGACTAATATTGAGCTTTTTGGCCATCAAGGAAAACGCTATGTCTGGTGCAAACCCAACATCTTGAAGGAGCTGGAACAGTTTTGCCTTGAAGAATGGGCAAAAATCCCAGTGGCTAGATGTGCCAAGCTTATAGAGACATACCCCAAGAGACTTGCAGCTGTAATTGCTGCAAAAGGTGGCTCTACAAAGTATTGACTTGAGTGTGGTGAATAGACTTCTGGGTGGTGAATAGTTATGCACGCTCAAGTTTTCTGTGTTTTTGTTTTTTGCATCTTCAAAGTGGTAGGCATGTTGTGTAAATCAAATTATACAGACCCCCCCCAAAAAACCATTTTAATTCCAGGTTGTAAGGCAACAAAATAGGAAAAATGCCAAGGGGGGTGAATACTTTCACAAGCCACTGTATCTGGCCTCTTCTCATCTCCGGCCTCCTCCTCTTTTCTCTGGCATCCTCTGTTCCTCCAAGATTAAATCATCTCAGCATTCAAACAACGATGAGAACATTTAACATTCAACAGTCAATCCACTCCAAGATGTAGATTTCAACTGAACTACTGGGCCAGCGCCCTGGATTCAGTCTTTTCCAGTGTTTAGTTCCTGGAAAATGAGAAACACATTTTTTATGATTCACAAACATTGCAGGGGACATCGTCTGTGTTCGATCAGTGACGCAGTCATCAGACAGTCCTCAGGAGCCCCCCCCACACACGCACACACACACACACACACTGTATATATACAGGACCAGTCAAATGTTTGGACACTCCTACTCATTGAAGGGTTTTTCATTATTTGTACTATTTTCTACGTTGTAGAATAATAGTGAAGACATCAAAACTATGAAATAACACATATGGAATCATGTAGTAACCAAAAAAAGTGTTAAACAAATTATATTTTATATTTGAGATTCTTCAAAGGAGCCACCCTTTGCCTCAATGACAGCTTTGCACACTCTTGGCATTCTCTCAACCAGCTTCATAAGGTTATCACCTGGAACGCATTTCAATTAACAGGTGTGCCTTGTTAAAAGTTAATTTGTCGAATGTGTTGGAGCCAATCACTTGTGTTGTGACAAGGTAGGGGAGGTATACAGAAGATATCCCTATTTGGTAAAAGTCCAAGTCCATATTATGGCAAGAACAGCTCAAATAAGCAAAGAAAAACAACAGTCCATCATTACCTTAAGACATGAAGGTCAGTCAATCCAGAAACATTCAAGAATTTACAAAGTTTCTTCAAGTGCAGTCGCAAAAACCACCAAGCGCTATGATGAAACTGGCTCTCATGAGGACCACCACAGGAAAGGAAGGCCCAGAGTTACCTCTGCTGCAGAGGATAAGTTCATTACAGTTACCAGCCTCAGATTGCAGCCCAAATAAATGCTTCACAGATTTCAAGTAACAGATTATCTCCTCATTGTGTGGTTCCCACCATGAAGCATGGAGGTGGAGGTGGTGACACTGTCAGTGATTTAACCAGCATGGCTAACACAGCATTCTGCAGAAACACACCATCCCGTCTGGTTTGCGCTTAGTGGGACTATCATTTGTTTTTCAACAGGACAATGACCCCAAACCCACATCCAGGCTGTTTGACCAAGAAGGAGGGTGATGGTGTAATGGGAAATGTAATGTTTGTGCTTTTCTTATAACACATTTCTGTATTATATTAATGTGCTGTTCTAATAACCAATTTCTGTGTTCATGCAAGTGACTGATTTAACGAATCCTTACTTATCAGTAGCTGCAATTTGGCAGTATGCCTAGACCTTGTTTTGAGAACAAACGAAAGATATCTCAGTTTCAAGTTCTCAGCTTAGAGAGAAGAAGCCTCGTGAGGTGTTGGTCTGTCATGTTATGAACCAGTGTTGGTCTGTCACATGTTATGAACCATTACTGGTCTGTCACATGAATGAAACAAAACGGTAATGATTAATTAATTATGCTAAATCATTCAAATATAACTTGTCTGTGTATAGTCATATATAAGACAACTGCTGGGACTGCCCAGGCAGAGCTCCTGAATGACATGTGTACTATGGTGCATAGAGTTGGTTGGAACCTATCTAGCGCATTGACAATTAACAAGGATTAATTTGAGATTGACTTTGAGTGTCCCTGTGTAAGACTTTCCAGGACAATGGAGTGCTGCATCAGATGACCTGGCCTCCACAATCACCCCACCTCAACCCAATTGAGATGGTTTATTGTGGAGTCGGACCACAGAGTGAAGGAAAAGCAGCCAACAAGTGCACAGCTTTGCACACTCTTGGCTTTCTCTCAACCAGCTTCATGAGGAATGTTTGTCCAACAGTCTTGAAGGATACATATGTTGAATATGTATATTTGCATTCCAGGTGAAGCTGGTTGAGAGAATGCCAAGAGTGTGTAAAGCTGTCATCAAGGCAAAGGGTGGCTACCTTAAAGAATCTAAAATATAAAATTTCTTTTTGATTTGTTTAACAGTTATTTGGTTACTACATGATTCCAAATGTGTTATTTCATAGTTTTGATGTCTTCACTATTATTCCTAAATGTAGAAAATTGTTAAAAAATAAATAAAAAAAAACCTTGAATTAATAAGTTTGTCCAAACGTTTGACTGGTACTGTACGTATATACATACACACACAGGCCCTGGCCAGAGCCTGAGGGAGATGTAGTGGTCAATCCATCAGATACATGACAGGGATTGGTTCATACATTGTGATACTATACAGATACATGACAGGGATTGGTTCATACATTGTGATACTATACAGATACATGACAGGGATTGGTTCCTACATTGTGATACTGTACAGATACATGACAGGGATTGGTTCATACATTGTGATACTATACAGATACATGACAGGGATTGGTTCATACATTGTGATACTGTACAGATACATGACAGGGATTGGTTCATACATTGTGATACTATACAGGTACATGACAGGGATTGGTTCATACATTGTGATACTATACAGATACATGACAGGGATTGGTTCATACATTGTGATACTATACAGATACATGACAGGGATTGGTTCCTACATTGTGATACTGTACAGATACATGACAGGGATTGGTTCATACATTGTGATACTATACAGATACATGACAGGGATTGGTTCATACATTGTGATACTGTACAGATACATGACAGGGATTGGTTCATACATTGTGATACTGTACAGATACATGACAGGGATTGGTTCCTACATTGTGATACTATACAGATACATGACAGGGATTGGTTCATACATTGTGATACTATACAGGGATTGGTTCCTACATTGTGATACTATACAGATACATGACAGGGATTGGTTCCTACATTGTGATACTGTACAGATACATGACAGGGATTGGTTCCTACATTGTGATACTGTACAGATACATGACAGGGATTGGTTCATACATTGTGATACTATACAGATACATGACAGGGATTGGTTCATACATTGTGATACTGTACAGATACATGACAGGGATTGGTTCATACATTGTGATACTGTACAGATACATGACAGGGATTGGTTCATACATTGTGATACTATACAGATACATGACAGGGATTGGTTCCTACATTGTGATACTATACAGATACATGACAGGGATTGGTTCCTACATTGTGATACTGTACAGATACATGACAGGGATTGGTTCCTACATTGTGATACTGTACAGGGATTGGTTCCTACATTGTGATACTATACAGATACATGACAGGGATTGGTTCCTACATTGTGATACTGTACAGGGATTGGTTCCTACATTGTGATACTATACAGATACATGACAGGGATTGGTTCCTACATTGTGATACTGTTCAGATACATGACAGGGATTGGTTCCTACATTGTGATACTGTACAGATACATGACAGGGATTGGTTCCTACATTGTGATACTGTACAGATACATGACAGGGATTGGTTCATACATTGTGATACTATACAGATACATGACAGGGATTGGTTCATACATTGTGATACTGTACAGATACATGACAGGGATTGGTTCATACATTGTGATACTGTACAGATACATGACAGGGATTGGTTCATACATTGTGATACTATACAGATACATGACAGGGATTGGTTCCTACATTGTGATACTATACAGATACATGACAGGGATTGGTTCCTACATTGTGATACTGTACAGATACATGACAGGGATTGGTTCCTACATTGTGATACTGTACAGGGATTGGTTCCTACATTGTGATACTATACAGATACATGACAGGGATTGGTTCCTACATTGTGATACTGTTCAGATACATGACAGGGATTGGTTCCTACATTGTGATACTATACAGATACATGACAGGGATTGGTTCCTACATTGTGATACTGTACAGGTAATCAATGTCAATGTGTTCTATTTGTGGAAGTCAGAGATCTGGTATATGAAGAGATACATGACAGGGATTGGTTCCTACATTGTGATACTGTACAGGTAATCAATGTCAATGTGTTCTAGTTTTGGAAGTCAGAGATCTGGTATATGAAGAGATACATGACAGGGATTGGTTCCTACATTGTGATACTGTACAGGTAATCAATGTCAATGTGTTCTATTTGTGGAAGTCAGAGATCTGGTATATGAAGAGATACATGACAGGGATTGGTTCCTACATTGTGATACTGTACAGGTAATCAATGTCAATGTGTTCTATTTGTGGAAGTCAGAGATCTGGTATATGAAGAGATACATGACAGGGATTGGTTCCTACATTGTGATACTGTACAGGTAATCAATGTCAATGTGTTCTATTTTTGGAAGTCAGAGATCTGGTATATGAAGAGATACATGACAGGGATTGGTTCCTACATTGTGATACTGTACAGGTAATCAATGTCAATGTGTTCTAGTTTTGGAAGTCAGAGATCTGGTATATGAAGAGATACATGACAGGGATTGGTTCCTACATTGTGATACTGTACAGGTAATCAATGTCAATGTGTTCTAGTTTTGGAAGTCAGAGATCTGGTATATGAAGAGATACATGACAGGGATTGGTTCCTACATTGTGATACTGTACAGGTAATCAATGTCAATGTGTTCTATTTGTGGAAGTCAGAGATCTGGTATATGAAGAGATACATGACAGGGATTGGTTCCTACATTGTGATACTGTACAGGTAATCAATGTCAATGTGTTCTATTTGTGGAAGTCAGAGATCTGGTATATGAAGAGATACATGACAGGGATTGGTTCCTACATTGTGATACTGTACAGGTAATCAATGTCAATGTGTTCTATTTGTGGAAGTCAGAGATCTGGTATATGAAGAGATACATGACAGGGATTGGTTCCTACATTGTGATACTGTACAGGTAATCAATGTCAATGTGTTCTATTTGTGGAAGTCAGAGATCTGGTATATGAAGAGATACATGACAGGGATTGGTTCCTACATTGTGATACTGTACAGGTAATCAATGTCAATGTGTTCTATTTGTGGAAGTCAGAGATCTGGTATATGAAGAGATACATGACAGGGATTGGTTCCTACATTGTGATACTGTACAGGTAATCAATGTCAATGTGTTCTATTTGTGGAAGTCAGAGATCTGGTATATGAAGAGATACATGACAGGGATTGGTTCCTACATTGTGATACTGTACAGGTAATCAATGTCAATGTGTTCTATTTGTGGAAGTCAGAGATCTGGTATATGAAGAGATACATGACAGGGATTGGTTCCTACATTGTGATACTGTACAGGTAATCAATGTCAATGTGTTCTATTTGTGGAAGTCAGAGATCTGGTATATGAAGAGATGTCCAAACAAACCAACGTCCTGCAGTGTTCTGGATCTCCTGAGAGATTTCCGGTGTTTAGAACAAACAAACAAACAATTACAGTACATATACACACACACCGGTATGTTCAGTGCCTTTGATCACAGTACATATACACACACACCGGTATGTTCAGTGCCTTTGATTACAGTACATATACACACACACCGGTATGTTCAGTGCCTTTGATTACAGTACATATACACACACACCGGTATGTTCAGTGCCTTTGATTACAGTACATATACACACACACCGGTATGTTCAGTGCCTTTGATCACAGTACATATACACACACACCGGTATGTTCAGTGCCTTTGATTACAGTACATATACACACACACCGGTATGTTCAGTGCCTTTGATTACAGTACATATACACACACACCGGTATGTTCAGTGCCTTTGATTACAGTACATATACACACACACCGGTATGTTCAGTGCCTTTGATTACAGTACATATACACACACACCGGTATGTTCAGTGCCTTTGATTACAGTACATATACACACACACCGGTATGTTCAGTGCCTTTGATTACAGTACATATACACACACACCGGTATGTTCAGTGCCTTTGATTACAGTACATATACACACACACCGGTATGTTCAGTGCCTTTGATTACAGTACATATACACACACACCGGTATGTTCAGTGCCTTTGATTACAGTACATATACACACACACCGGTATGTTCAGTGCCTTTGATTACAGTACATATACACACACACCGGTATGTTCAGTGCCTTTGATTACAGTACATATACACACACACCGGTATGTTCAGTGCCTTTGATTACAGTACATATACACACACACCGGTATGTTCAGTGCCTTTGATTACAGTACATATACACACACACCGGTATGTTCAGTGCCTTTGATCACAGTACATATACACACACACCGGTATGTTCAGTGCCTTTGATCACAGTACATATACACACACACCGGTATGTTCAGTGCCTTTGATCACAGTACATATACACACACACCGGTATGTTCAGTGCCTTTGATTACAGTACATATACACACACACCGGTATGTTCAGTGCCTTTGATCACAGTACATATACACACACACCGGTATGTTCAGTGCCTTTGATTACAGTACATATACACACACACCGGTATGTTCAGTGCCTTTGATTACAGTACATATACACACACACCGGTATGTTCAGTGCTTTTGGAAAATATTCAGACCACTTGACTTATTCCACATTTTGTTACGTTTCAGCATAAAATTGATTACATTGTTTTTTTCCCCCTAATCAATCTACATAAAATACCCCATTATGACAAAGCAAAAACAGGTTTTTAGAATTGTTTGCTAATTTATTAAAAACTAAAAACTTAAATAATACATTTCCATAAGTATTCAGATTCTTTACTCAGGACTTTGTTGAAGCACCTTTAGCAGTGACTACAGCATCGAGTCTTCTTGTGTATGATACTACAAGCTTGGCACACCAGTATTTGGGGAGCATTGCTGCCCAGCTATTTTCAGGCCTCTCCAGAGATGTTCGATTGGGTTCAAGTCCGGCCTCTGGCCGGGCCACTCAAGGATATTCAGAGACTTGTCCCGAAGCCACTCCTGCGTTGTCTTGGCTGTGTGCTTAGAGTCATTGTCCTGTTGGAAGGTGAACCTTTGCCCCAGTCTGAGGACCTGAGCGCTCTGGAGCAGTTTTTCATCAAGGATCTCTCTGTTCTTTGCTCCATTCATCTTTTCCTCGATCCTGACCAGTCCCTGTCGCTGAAAAACATCCCCACAGCATGATGCTGCCCCCACCATGCTTCACCGCAGGGATGGTGCCAGGTTTCCTCCAGACGTGACGCTTGGCATTCATGCCAAAGAATTCAATCTTGCTTTCATCAGACCAGATAATCTTGCCTTTTACTGAGAAGTGGCTTCCTTCTGGCCACTACAATAATTGGTATGATTGGTAGTGTGCTGCAGAGATGGTTGTCCTTCTGGAAGGTTCTCCCATCTCCACAGAGGAACTCTAGAGCTCTGTCAGAGTGACCAACAGATTCTTGTTTACCTCCCTGACCAAGGCCCTTCTCCCCCGATTGCTCAGTTTGGCCGAGCAGGCCAGCTCTCAGAAGAGTCTTGGTGGTTCTAATTTTTTGATACCCTTCCCGAGATCTGTGCCTCGACACAATCCTGTCTCGAAGCTCTACGGATGATTCCTTCGACCTCATGGCTTGGTTTTTTGGCTCTGACATGCACTGTCAACAGGGGGACCTTCTATAGACAGGTGTGTGCCTTTCCAAATCATGTCCAATCAATTGAATTTGCCACAGATGGACTCCAATCAAGTTGTTGAAACATCTCAAGGATGATCAATGGGAACAGGATGCACCTGAGCTCAATTTCGAGTCTCATAGTAAAGGGTCTGAATACTTCCGTAAATAAAGTATCTGTTTTTTATTTTAATAATTCGGAAAAAAATCTAAAAACCTGTTTTCACTTTGACATTATGGGGAATTGTGTTTAGATTGCTGAGGATTGTTTTTATTTAATCCATTCTAGAATAAGACTGTAACGTAACAATATATGGAAAAGGTCAAGACGTTGTAAGTGCTCATGATGTTTATTTTAAAGACATAAAACTGAACACTAAAATACAAAAACAATAAACGTGAACAAAACCGAAACGGGACCGTGTGGCGACAAACACAGACACGGAAACAAACACCCACAAAACCAACAGTGAAACAGTACTGTGTGGTGACAAACACAGACACGGAAACAAACACCCACAAACCAACAGTGAAAACCAGGCTACCTAAATATGGTTCTCAATCAGGGACAACGATAAACAGCTGCCTCTGATTGAGAACCATAATAGGCCGAAACAGAAACCAAAACATAGAAAAACACAAAACATAGACTGCCCATCCCAACTCACGCCCTGACCAAACTAAATAAAGACAAAACAACGGAAATAAAGGTCAGAACGTGACAATGCACAAAAAGCTTATTTCTCTTGAATTTGGTCACAAATTTGTTTACATCCCTGTTAGTGAGCATTACTTCTTTGCCAAAATAATCCATCCACCTGACAGGTGTGGCATATCAAGAAGCTAATTAAACAGCATGATCATTACACAGGTACACCTTGTGCTGGGGACAATTTTTAAAAAAGCCTATTTTGAATTGTGCAGTTTTATCCAACAACACAACGCCACAGATGTCTCAGGTTTTGAGGGAGCTGAATGTTCACCAGAGCTGTTGCCTGAGAATTTGGCAGTACGTCCAACCTGCCTCACAACCACAGACCACGTGTAACCACGCTAGCCCAGGACCACCACATCTGGCTTCCTCACCTGCAGGATCCTCTGAGACCAGCCACCCGGACAGCTGAAGAAGCTGAAGACTATTTATGTACTGTATGTAATAAATACCTTTTGTGGGGAAAAACATATTCTGATTGGCTGGGCCTGCCCAGTCATGCATATATACAAACACACAGTCCTACTGTTTGCACCCAGGAGAACACACAAACACACAAAAACACATCAGGGAAACACCTTCACTGCAGACCAGACCCTTTCATTTTAACTAGACTAAGAGGGCTCATAGAGAGACAGAGAGAGAGAGAGAGAGAGAGAGAGAGAGAGAGAGAGAGAGAGAGAGAGAGAGAGAGAGAGTGTGAGAGAGACAGAGAGAGAGAGACAGAGAGAGAGAGTGTGAGAGAGAGAGAGAGAGAGACAGAGAGAGAGAGAGAGACAGAGAGAGAGAGAGAGAGAGAGAGGGAGAGAGAGAGAGAGAGAGAGAGTGTGAGAGAGAGAGAGAGAGAGAGAGAGAGAGAGAGAGAGAGAGAGAGAAGGAAAAGGGCTGGAGAACAGTTGTTCCATTGTCTTCATGCACATTCTGTTAAAGTTTTATAAGAACGCTCGGTTCAATGTGAGAGCCAACCAACAAACTAATTTAGATCATACAGCCTGAGCCAGTGAGAACTCTACAGCCTGAGCCAGTGAGAACTCTACAGCCTGAGCCTGCCTAGTGAGAACTCTACAGCCCGAGCCAGCCTAGTGAGAACTCTACAGCCTGAGCCAGTGAGAACTCTACAGCCTGAGCTAGTGAGAACTCTTCAGCCTGAGCCAGTGAGAACTCTACAGCCTGAGCCAGCCTAGTGAGAACTCTACAGCCTGAGCCTGTGAGAACTCTACAGCCTGAGCCAGTGAGAACTCTACAACCTGAGCCTGCCTAGTGAGAACTCTACAGCCTGAGCCAGTGAGAACTCTACAGCCTGAGCCAGTAAGAACTCTTCAGCCTGAGCCTGCCTAGTGAGAACTCTACAGCCTGAGCCAGTGAGAACTCTACAGCCTGAGCCAGTGAGAACTTTATAGCCTGAGCCAGTGAGAACTCTACGGCCTGAGCCAGTGAGAACTCTACAGCCTGAGCCAGTGAGAACTCTACAGCCTGAGCCAGTGAGAACTCTACAGCCTGAGCCAGTGAGAACTCTACAGCCTGAGCCAGTGAGAACTCTACAGCCTGAGCCAGTGAGAACTCTACAGCCTGAGCCTGCCTAGTGAGAACTCTACAGCCTGAGCCAGCCTAGTGAGAACTCTACAGCCTGAGCCTGCCTAGTTAGAACTCTACAGCCTGAGCCAGTGAGAACTCTACAGCCTGAGCCAGTGAGAACTGTATAGCCTGAGCCAGTGAGACCTCTACAGCCTGAGCCAGTGAGAACTCTACAGCCTGAGCCAGCCTAGTGAGAATTCTACAACCTGAGCCAGTGAGAACTCTACATCCTGAGCCAGTGGGAACTCTACAGCCTGAGCCAGTGAGAACTCTACAACCTGAGCCAGTGAGAACTCTACAGCCTGAGCCAGTGAGAACTCTACAGCCTGAGCCTGTCTAGTGAGAACTCTACAGCCTGAGTCAGTGAGAACTCTACAGCCTGAGTCAGTGAGAACTCTACAGCCTGAGTCAGTGAGAACTCTACAGCCTGAGCCAGTGAGAACTTTATAGCCTGAGCCAGTGAGAACTCTACAGCCTGAGCCAGTGAGAACTCTACAGCCTGAGCCAGTGAGAACTCTACAGCCTGAGCCAGTGAGAACTGTATAGCCTGAGCCAGTGAGACCTCTACAGCCTGAGCCAGTGAGAACTCTACAGCCTGAGCCAGTGAGAACTCTACAGCCTGAGCCAGCCTAGTGAGAATTCTACAACCTGAGCCAGTGAGAACTCTACATCCTGAGCCAGTGGGAACTCTACAGCCTGAGCCAGTGAGAACTCTACAACCTGAGCCAGTGAGAACTCTACAGCCTGAGCCTGCCTAGTGAGAACTCTACAACCTGAGTCAGTGAGAACTCTACAGCCTGAGCCTGCCTAGTGAGAACTCTACAGCCTGAGCCAGCCTAGTGAGAACTCTACAGCCTGAGCCTGCCTAGTGAGAACTCTACAGCCTGAGCCAGTGAGAACTCTACAGCCTGAGCCAGTGAGAACTCTACAGCCTGAGCCAGTGAGAACTCTACAGCCTGAGCCTGTGAGAACTCTACAGCCTGAGCCAGTGAGAACTCTACAGCCTGAGACAGTGAGCAACTCTACAACTCCTGTTTGTCATCTAGATACTCCAGAGTGGTACTGTGGTTGTCAGAGATCCGGTCGGTCTGATGCAGACAGAGGGGTCTTTAACATCTCATGGCACCCTCTCAATAGGTCTCATTCTCCCTGTAAGGGGAGCTCGCTGTCGGAAACACACAGTTCCGATGGTGGTGTCACCCATTCACTCTGAAGGTGATACCTGTGTGTGTGTGTGTGTGTGTGTGTGTGTGTGTGTGTGTGTGTGTGTGTGTGTGTGTGTGTGTGTGTGTGTGTGTGTGTGTGTATACAGCTGTGAGTGGTGACAGCGCTGGTAATAGAGGTGACAGGTTCATGAGAAAGGTAGGGGCCGTGGGAATGATAAGGGTCAATGGAGGAGATGTCAGGTTTATTAGGAGGTTATCATGGTTCACTGGGTCTAATATTTTATTGGGCTCCTGAGTGGTGCAGTGGTCTAAGACCCTGCATCTCAGTTCTAGAGGAGTCACTACAGACCCTGGTTTCATTCCAGACTGTATCACAGTCGTCTAAGACCCTGGTTCCACTCCAGACTGTATCACAGTGGTCTAAGGCCCTGGTTCCATTCCAGACTGTATCACAGTGGTCTAAGACCCTGGTTCCATTCCAGACTGTATCACAGTAGTCTAAGACCCTGGTTCCACTCCAGACTGTATCACAGTAGTCTAAGACCCTGGTTCCACTCCAGACTGCATTACAGTGGTCTAATGCCCTGCATCTCAGTACTAGAGGCGTCACTACAGACACCCTGGTTCTATTCCAGGCTGTATCACAACTGGCCGTGGTCGGGAGTCCCATAGGGCGGCGCACAATTGGCCCAGCGTCGTCCGGGTTAGGGGAGGGTTGGGCCGTGTAGGCTGTCATCGTAAATAAGAATTTGTTCTTAACTGACTTCCCTAGTTAAATAAAGGTAAATGTACTACATGGTGTAGTAACCAGGGTCTGAACGGAGACTGTCATAGACTTCTGTACTACATGGTGTAGTAACCAGGGTCTGAACGGAGACTGTCATAGACTTCTGTACTACACGGTGTAGTAACCAGGGTCTGAGGGGAGACTGTCATAGACTTCTGTACTACACGGTGTAGTAACCAGGGTCTGAGGGGAGACTGTCATAGACTTCTGTACTACACGGTGTAGTAACCAGGGTCTGAACGGAGACTGTCATAGACTTCTGTACTACACGGTGTAGCAACCAGGGTCTGAACGGAGACTGTCATAGACTTCTGTACTACACGGTGTAGTAACCAGGGTCTGAGGGGAGACTGTCATAGACTTCTGTACTACACGGTGTAGCAACCAGGGTCTGAACGGAGACTGTCATAGACTTCTGTACTACACGGTGTAGCAACCAGGGTCTGAACGGAGACTGTCATAGACTTCTGTACTACACGGTGTAGTAACCAGGGTCTGAGGGGAGACTGTCATAGACTTCTGTACTACACGGTGTAGTAACCAGGGTCTGAGGGGAGACTGTCATAGACTTCTGTACTACACGGTGTAGTAACCAGGGTCTGAGGGGAGACTGTCATAGACTTTTGCACTACACGGTGTAGTAACCAGGGTCTGAGGGGAGACTGTCATAGACTTCTGTACTACACGGTGTAGCAACCAGGGTCTGAGGGGAGACTGTCATAGACTTCTGTACTACACAGTGTAGTAACCAGGGTCTGAGGGGAGACTGTCATAGACTTCTGTACTACACGGTGTAGTAACCAGGGTCTGAATGGAGACTGTCATAGACTTCTGTACTACACGGTGTAGTAACCAGGGTCTGAACGGAGACTGTCATAGACTTCTGTACTACACGGTGTAGTAACCAGGGTCTGAGGGGAGACTGTCATAGACTTCTGTACTACACGGTGTAGTAACCAGGGTCTGAACGGAGACTGTCATAGACTTCTGTACTACACGGTGTAGTAACCAGGGTCTGAACGGAGACTGTCATAGACTTCTGTACTCAACGGTGTAGTAACCAGGGTCTGAGGGGAGACTGTCATAGACTTCTGTACTACACGGTGTAGTAACCAGGGTCTGAGGGGAGACTGTCATAGACTTCTGTACTATATGGTGTTTAGAGACACCTGCTGCTTTCAGTCAGTCAACACACAGGGGGTCTGAGGGGAGACTGTCATAGACTTCTGCACTACAGGTTTTTAGAGACTCACAGAGTGATGACAAGAACATAGAAATTCATATAGTAAGTCTACATAATGAGAATGATTCCATAAAACACTTAGTCACAGTTAATCACCGTTAGTCACGATTAGTCACAGTTAGTCACAGTTAATCACCGTTAGTCACAGTTAGTCACCGTTAGTCACAGTTAGTCACAGTTAGTCACAATCAGTCACAGTTAGTCACAGTTAATCACCGTTAGTCACAGTTAGTCACCGTCAATCACAATTAGTCACAGTTAGTCACAGTTAGTCACAGTTAATCACCGTTACTTCCGGCGCCGACAGAGATGGCCGCCTCGCTTCGCGTTCCTAGGAAACTATGCAGTTTTTTGTTTTTTTACGTGTTATTTCTTACATTAGTACCCCAGGTCATCTTAGGTTTCATCACATACAGTCGAGAAGAACTACTGAATATAAGATCAGCGTCAACTCACCATCAGTACGACTAAGAATACGCTTTTCGCGACGCGGATCCTGTGCTCTGCCTTACAAACAGGACAACGGAGTGGATCCCATGCAGCGACCCAAAAAAACGACTCCGAAAAAGAGGGAAACGAGGCGGTCTTCTGGTCAGACTCCGGAGACGGGCACATCGTGCACCATTCCCTAGCATTCTTCTTGCCAATGTCCAGTCTCTTGACAACAAGGTTGATGAAATCTGAGCAAGGGTAGCATTCCAGAGGGACATCAGAGACTGTAACGTTCTTTGCTTCACGGAAACGTGGCTTACTGGAGAGACGCTATCCGAAGCGGTGCAGCCAACAGGTTTCTCCACGCATCGCGCAGACAGGAAAAAACATCTTTCTGGTAAAAAGAGGGGCGGGGGCGTATGCCTTATGACTAACGTGACATGGTGTGATGAAAGAAACATACAGGAACTCAAATCCTTCTGTTCACCTGATTTAGAATTCCTCACAATCAAATGTAGACCGCATTATCTACCAAGAGAATTCTCTTCGATTATAATCACAGCCGTATATATCCCCCCCCAAGCAGACACATCGATGGCTCTGAATGAACTTTATTTGACTCTTTGCAAACTGGAAACCATTTATCCGGAGGCTGCATTCATTGTAGCTGGGGATTTTAACAAGGCTAATCTGAAAACAAGACTCCCCAAATTTTATCAGCATATCGATTGCGCAACCAGGGGTGGAAAGACCTTGGATCATTGTTACTCTAACTTCCGCGACGCATATAAGGCCCTGCCCCGCCCCCCTTTCGGAAAAGCTGACCACGACTCCATTTTGTTGATCCCTGCCTACAGACAGAAACTAAAACAAGAGGCTCCCACGCTGAGGTCTGTCCAACGCTGGTCCGACCAAGCTGACTCCACACTCCAAGACTGCTTCCATCACGTGGACTGGGACATGTTTCGTATTGCGTCAGACAACAACATTGACGAATACGCTGATTCGGTGTGCGAGTTCATTAGAACGTGCGTTGAAGATGTCGTTCCCATAGCAACGATTAAAACATTCCCTAACCAGAAACCGTGGATTGATGGCAGCATTCGTGTGAAACTGAAAGCGCGAACCACTGCTTTTAATCAGGGCAAGGTGTCTGGTAACATGACCGAATACAAACAGTGCAGCTATTCCCTCCGCAAGGCTATCAAACAAGCTAAGCGTCAGTACAGAGACAAAGTAGAATCTCAATTCAACGGCTCAGACACAAGAGGCATGTGGCAGGGTCTACAGTCAATCACGGACTACAGGAAGAAATCCAGCCCAGTCACGGACCAGGATGTCCTGCTCCCAGGCAGACTAAATAACTTTTTTGCCCGCTTTGAGGACAATACAGTGCCACTGACACGGCCTGCAACGAAAACTTGCGGTCTCTCCTTCACTGCAGCCGAGGTGAGTAAGACATTTAAACGTGTTAACCCTCGCAAGGCTGCAGGCCCAGACGGATTCCCCAGCCGCGCCCTCAGAGCATGCGCAGACCAGCTGGCCGGTGTGTTTACGGACATATTCAATCAATCCCTATACCAGTCTGCTGTTCCCACATGCTTCAAGAGGGCCACCATTGTTCCTGTTCCCAAGAAAGCTAAGGTAACTGAGCTAAACGACTACCGTCATCATGAAGTGCTTTGAGAGACTAGTCAAGGACCATATCACCTCCACCCTACCTGACACCCTAGACCCACTCCAATTTGCTTACCGCCCAAATAGGTCCACAGACGATGCAATCTCAACCACACTGCACACTGCCCTAACCCATCTGGACAAGAGGAATACCTATGTGAGAATGCTGTTCATTGACTACAGCTCGGCATTCAACACCATAGTACCCTCCAAGCTCGTCATCAAGCTCGAGACCCTGGGTCTCGACCCCGCCCTGTGCAACTGGGTACTGGACTTCCTGACGGGCCGCCCCCAGGTGGTGAGGGTAGGCAACAACATCTCCTCCCCGCTGATCCTCAACACTGGGGCCCCACAAGGGTGCGTTCTGAGCCCTCTCCTGTACTCCCTGTTCACCCACGACTGCGTGGCCACGCACGCCTCCAACTCAATCATCAAGTTTGCGGACGACACAACAGTGGTAGGCTTGATTACCAACAACGACGAGACGGCCTACAGGGAGGAGGTGAGGGCCCTCGGAGTGTGGTGTCAGGAAAATAACCTCACACTCAACGTCAACAAAACTAAGGAGATGATTGTGGACTTCAGGAAACAGCAGAGGGAACACCCCCCTATCCACATCGATGGAACAGTAGTGGAGAGGGTAGCAAGTTTTAAGTTCCTCGGCATACACATCACAGACAAACTGAATTGGTCCACTCACACAGACAGCATTGTGAAGAAGGCGCAGCAGCGCCTCTTCAACCTCAGGAGGCTGAAGAAATTCGGCTTGTCACCAAAAGCACTCACAAACTTCTACAGATGCACAATCGAGAGCATCCTGGCGGGCTGTATCACCGCCTGGTACGGCAACTGCTCCGCCCTCAACCGTAAGGCTCTCCAGAGGGTAGTGAGGTCTGCACAACGCATCACCGGGGGCAAACTACCTGCCCTCCAGGACACCTACACCACCCGATGTCACAGGAAGGCCATAAAGATCATCAAGGACATCAACCACCCGAGCCACTGCCTGTTCACCCCGCTATCATCCAGAAGGCGAGGTCAGTACAGGTGCATCAAAGCTGGGACCGAGAGACTGAAAAACAGCTTCTATCTCAAGGCTATCAGACTGTTAAACAGCCACCACTAACATTGAGTGGCTGCTGCCAACACACTGACACTGACTCAACTCCAGTCACTTTAATAATGGGAATTGATGGGAAATGATGTAAATATATCACTAGCCACTTTAAACAATGCTACCTTATATAATGTTACTTACCCTACATTATTCATCTCATAGGCATACGTATATACTGTACTCTATATCATCGACTGTATCCTTATGTAATACATGTATCACTAGCCACTTTAACTATGCCACTTTGTTTACATACTCATCTCATATGTATATACTGTACTCGATACAATCTACTGTATCTGCCTATGCTGCTCTGTACCATCACTCATTCATATATCCTTATGTACATATTCTTTATCCCCTCACACTGTGTACAAGACAGTAGTTTTGGAATTGTTAGTTAGATTACTTGTTGGTTATTACTGCATTGTCGGAACTAGAAGCACAAGCATTTCGCTACACTCGCATTAACATCTGCTAACCATGTGTATGTGACAAATAAAATTTGATTTGATTTGATTTGATTTGATTTAGTCACAGTTAGTCACCGTTAGTCACAATTAGTCACAGTTAGTCACAATCAGTCACAGTTAGTCACAGTTAATCACTGTTAATCACCGTTAGTCACAGTTAGTCACCGTTAATCACTATTAGTCACAGTTAATCACCGTTAGTCACTGTTAATCACAATCAGTCACAGTTAGTCACAGTTAATCACTGTTAATCACCGTTAGTCACAGTTAATCACAATCAGTCACTGTTAATCACTGTTAATCACCGTTAGTCACAGTTAATCACTGTTAGTCACAGTTAGTCACAGTTAATCACTGTTAGTCACAGTTAGTCACAATTAGTCACAATTAGTCACAGTTAGTCACAGTTAGTCACCGTAAGTCGTCGTTTATCGCGGTTAATCACCACTAGTCACGGTTAGTCACCGTTAGTCACAGTTAATCAATTCAAACCAGAACACCAGTAACGGGGCCCATTTCTTCTGTCATATTGTCTCTCAGCAGTCTAGACATATTATCTAGTGGAGAACAGAACAGAGTTGCACAATCAGGGTGATTTCAACATCTTCTTGCATTCACTTTCTTACATTCAGCTGTTCTCTCTGATCAGTTGTGAGTGTGAGCCCTGTTTTGTTCGGCTGTTCTCTCTGATCAATTGTGAGTGTGAGACCTGTTGTGTTCGGCTATTCTCTCTGATCAGTTGTGAGTGTGAGACCTGTTTTGCTCGGCTGTTCTCTCTGATCAGTTGTGAGTGTGAGACCTGTTGTGTAAGGCTGTTCTCTCTGATCAGTTGTGAGTGTGAGACCTGTTGTGTTCTGCTGTTCTCTCTGATCAGTTGTGAGTGTGAGGCCTGTTTTGCTCGGCTGTTCTCCCTGATCAGTTGTGAGTGTGAGACCTGTTGTGTTCGGCTGTTCTCCCTGATCAGGTGTGAGTGTGAGACCTGTTGTGTTCGGCTGTTCTCCCTGATCAGTTGTGAGTGTGAGACCTGTTGTGTTCAGCTGTTCTCCCTGATCAGTTGTGAGTGTGAGACCTGTTGTGTTCGGCTGTTCTCTCTGATCAGTTGTGAGTGTGAGACCTGTTGTGTTCGGCTGTTCTCTCTGATCAGTTGTGAGTGTGATTCCCGTTGTGTTCGGCTGTTCTCTCTGATCAGTTGTGAGTGTGAGACCTGTTGTGTAAGGCTGTTCTCTCTGATCAGTTGTGAGTGTGAGACCTGTTGTGTTCGGCTGTTCTCTCTGATCAGTTGTGAGTGTGAGACCTGTTGTGTAAGGCTGTTCTCTCTGATCAGTTGTGAGTGTGAGACCTGTTGTGTTCGGCTGTTCTCTCTGATCAGTTGTGAGTGTGAGACCTGTTGTGTTCGGCTGTTCTCTCTGATCAGTTGTGAGTGTGAGACCTGTTGTGTAAGGCTGTTCTCTCTGATCAGTTGTGAGTGTGAGACCTGTTGTGTTCTGCTGTTCTCTCTGATCAGTTGTGAGTGTGAGACCTGTTGTGTTCTGCTGTTCTCTCTGATCAGTTGTGAGTGTGAGACCTGTTGTGTTCGGCTGTTCTCTCTGATCAGTTGTGAGTGTGAGACCTGTTGTGTTCGGCTGTTCTCTCTGATCAGTTGTGAGTGTGAGACCTGTTGTGTTCGGCTGTTCTCTCTGATCAGTTGTGAGTGTGAGACCTGTTGTGTTCGGCTGTTCTCTCTGATCAGTTGTGAGTGTGAGACCTGTTGTGTTCGGCTGTTCTCTCTGATCAGTTGTGAGTGTGAGACCTGTTGTGTTCGGCTGTTCTCTCTGATCAGTTGTGAGTGTGATTCCCGTTGTGTTCGGCTGTTCTCTCTGATCAGTTGTGAGTGTGAGACCTGTTGTGTTCAGCTGTTCTCCCTGATCAGTTGTGAGTGTGAGACCTGTTGTGTTCGGCTGTTCTCTCTGATCAGTTGTGAGTGTGAGACCTGTTGTGTTCGGCTGTTCTCTCTGATCAGTTGTGAGTGTGAGACCTGTTGTGTTCGGCTGTTCTCCCTGATCAGTTGTGAGTGTGAGACCTGTTGTGTTCGGCTGTTCTCTCTGATCAGTTGTGAGTGTGAGACCTGTTGTGTTCGGCTGTTCTCTCTGATCAGTTGTGAGTGTGAGACCTGTTGTGTTCGGCTGTTCTCTCTGATCAGTTGTGAGTGTGATTCCCGTTGTGTTCGGCTGTTCTCTCTGATCAGTTGTGAGTGTGAGACCTGTTGTGTTCAGCTGTTCTCCCTGATCAGTTGTGAGTGTGAGACCTGTTGTGTTCGGCTGTTCTCTCTGATCAGTTGTGAGTGTGAGACCTGTTGTGTTCGGCTGTTCTCTCTGATCAGTTGTGAGTGTGAGACCTGTTGTGTTCGGCTGTTCTCCCTGATCAGTTGTGAGTGTGAGACCTGTTGTGTTCGGCTGTTCTCTCTGATCAGTTGTGAGTGTGAGACCTGTTGTGTTCGGCTGTTCTCTCTGATCAGTTGTGAGTGTGATACCTGTTGTGTTCGGCTGTTCTCTCTGATCAGTTGTGAGTGTGAGACCTGTTGTGTTCGGCTGTTCTCTCTGATCAGTTGTGACTGTGAGACCTGTTGTGTTCGGCTGTTCTCTCTGATCAGTTGTGACTGTGAGACCTGTTGTGTTCGGCTGTTCTCTCTGATCAGTTGTGAGTGTGAGACCTGTTGTGTTCGGCTGTTCTCTCTGATCAGTTGTGAGTGTGAGCCCTGTTGTGTTCGGCTGTTCTCTCTGATCAGTTGTGAGTGTGAGCCCTGTTGTGTTCGGCTGTTCTCCCTGATCAGTTGTGAGTGTGAGACCTGTTGTGTTCGGCTGTTCTCTCTGATCAGTTGTGAGTGTGAGACCTGTTGTGTTCGGCTCTTCTCTCTGATCAGTTGTGAGTGTGAGACCTGTTGTGTTCGGCTGTTCTCTCTGATCAGTTGTGAGTGTGAGACCTGTTGTGTTCGGCTGTTCTCTCTGATCAGTTGTGAGTGTGAGACCTGTTGTGTTCGGCTGTTCTCTCTGATCAGTTGTGAGTGTGAGACCTGTTGTGTTCGGCTGTTCTCTCTGATCAGTTGTGAGTGTGAGACCTGTTGTGTTCGGCTGTTCTCTCTGATCAGTTGTGAGTGTGAGACCTGTTGTGTTCGGCTGTTCTCCCTGATCAGTTGTGAGTGTGAGACCTGTTGTGTTCGGCTGTTCTCTCTGATCAGTTGTGAGTGTGAGACCTGTTTTGTTCGGCTGTTCTCTCTGATCAGTTGTGAGTGTGAGACCTGTTTTGTTCGGCTGTTCTCTCTGATCAGTTGTGAGTGTGAGACCTGTTGTGTTCGGCTGTTCTCTCTGATCAGTTGTGAGTGTGAGACCTGTTGTGTTCAGCTGTTCTCTCTGATCAGTTGTGAGTGTGAGACCTGTTGTGTTCGGCTGTTCTCTCTGATCAGTTGTGAGTGTGAGACCTGTTGTGTTCTGCTGTTCTCTCTGATCAGTTGTGAGTGTGAGACCTGTTGTGTTCGGCTGTTCTCTCTGATCAGTTGTGAGTGTGAGACCTGTTGTGTTCTGCTGTTCTCTCTGATCAGTTGTGAGTGTGAGACCTGTTGTGTTCGGCTGTTCTCTCTGATCAGTTGTGAGTGTGAGACCTGTTTTGTTCGGCTGTTCTCTCTGATCAGTTGTGAGTGTGAGACCTGTTGTGTTCGGCTGTTCTCTCTGATCAGTTGTGAGTGTGAGACCTGTTGTGTTCGGCTGTTCTCTCTGATCAGTTGTGAGTGTGAGACCTGTTGTGTTCAGCTGTTCTCTCTGATCAGTTGTGAGTGTGAGACCTGTTGTGTTCGGCTGTTCTCTCTGATCAGTTGTGAGTGTGAGACCTGTTGTGTTCGGCTGTTCTCTCTGATCAGTTGTGAGTGTGAGACCTGTTGTGTTCGGCTGTTCTCTCTGATCAGTTGTGAGTGTGAGACCTGTTGTGTTCGGCTGTTCTCTCTGATCAGTTGTGAGTGTGAGACCTGTTGTGTTCGGCTGTTCTCTCTGATCAGTTGTGAGTGTGAGACCTGTTGTGTTCGGCTGTTCTCTCTGATCAGTTGTGAGTGTGAGACCTGTTGTGTTCGGCTGTTCTCTCTGATCAGTTGTGAGTGTGAGACCTGTTGTGTTCGGCTGTTCTCTCTGATCAGTTGTGAGTGTGAGACCTGTTGTGTTCGGCTGTTCTCTCTGATCAGTTGTGAGTGTGAGACCTGTTGTGTTCGGCTGTTCTCTCTGATCAGTTGTGAGTGTGAGACCTGTTGTGTTCGGCTGTTCTCTCTGATCAGTTGTGAGTGTGAGACCTGTTGTGTTCGGCTGTTCTCTCTGATCAGTTGTGAGTGTGAGACCTGTTGTGTTCGGCTGTTCTCTCTGATCAGTTGTGAGTGTGAGACCTGTTGTGTTCGGCTGTTCTCTCTGATCAGTTGTGAGTGTGAGACCTGTTGTGTTCGGCTGTTCTCTCTGATCAGTTGTGAGTGTGAGACCTGTTGTGTTCGGCTGTTCTCTCTGATCAGTTGTGAGTGTGAGACCTGTTGTGTTCGGCTGTTCTCTCTGATCAGTTGTGAGTGTGAGACCTGTTGTGTTCGGCTGTTCTCTCTGATCAGTTGTGAGTGTGAGACCTGTTGTGTTCGGCTGTTCTCTCTGATCAGTTGTGAGTGTGAGACCTGTTGTGTTCGGCTGTTCTCTCTGATCAGTTGTGAGTGTGAGACCTGTTGTGTTCGGCTGTTCTCTCTGATCAGTTGTGAGTGTGAGACCTGTTGTGTTCGGCTGTTCTCTCTGATCAGTTGTGAGTGTGAGACCTGTTGTGTTCGGCTGTTCTCTCTGATCAGTTGTGAGTGTGAGACCTGTTGTGTTCGGCTGTTCTCTCTGATCAGTTGTGAGTGTGAGACCTGTTGTGTTCTGCTGTTCTCTCTGATCAGTTGTGAGTGTGAGACCTGTTGTGTTCGGCTGTTCTCTCTGATCAGTTGTGAGTGTGAGACCTGTTTTGTTCGGCTGTTCTCTCTGATCAGTTGTGAGTGTGAGACCTGTTGTGTTCGGCTGTTCTCTCTGATCAGTTGTGAGTGTGAGACCTGTTGTGTTCGGCTGTTCTCTCTGATCAGTTGTGAGTGTGAGACCTGTTGTGTTCAGCTGTTCTCTCTGATCAGTTGTGAGTGTGAGACCTGTTGTGTTCGGCTGTTCTCTCTGATCAGTTGTGAGTGTGAGACCTGTTGTGTTCGGCTGTTCTCTCTGATCAGTTGTGAGTGTGAGACCTGTTGTGTTCGGCTGTTCTCTCTGATCAGTTGTGAGTGTGAGACCTGTTGTGTTCGGCTGTTCTCTCTGATCAGTTGTGAGTGTGAGACCTGTTGTGTTCGGCTGTTCTCTCTGATCAGTTGTGAGTGTGAGACCTGTTGTGTTCGGCTGTTCTCTCTGATCAGTTGTGAGTGTGAGACCTGTTGTGTTCGGCTGTTCTCTCTGATCAGTTGTGAGTGTGAGACCTGTTGTGTTCGGCTGTTCTCTCTGATCAGTTGTGAGTGTGAGACCTGTTGTGTTCGGCTGTTCTCTCTGATCAGTTGTGAGTGTGAGACCTGTTGTGTTCGGCTGTTCTCTCTGATCAGTTGTGAGTGTGAGACCTGTTGTGTTCGGCTGTTCTCTCTGATCAGTTGTGAGTGTGAGACCTGTTGTGTTCGGCTGTTCTCCCTGATCAGTTGTGAGTGTGAGCCCTGTTGTGTTCGGCTGTTCTCTCTGATCAGTTGTGAGTGTGAGACCTGTTGTGTTCGGCTGTTCTCTCTGATCAGTTGTGAGTGTGAGACCTGTTGTGTTCGGCTGTTCTCTCTGATCAGTTGTGAGTGTGAGACCTGTTGTGTTCGGCTGTTCTCCCTGATCAGTTGTGAGTGTGAGACCTGTTGTGTTCGGCTGTTCTCTCTGATCAGTTGTGAGTGTGAGACCTGTTGTGTTCGGCTGTTCTCTCTGATCAGTTGTGAGTGTGACCTGTTGTGTTCGGCTGTTCTCTCTGATCAGTTGTGAGTGTGAGACCTGTTGTGTTCGGCTGTTCTCTCTTCCCGTTGTGTTCGGCTGTTCTCTCTGATCAGTTGTGAGTGTGAGACCTGTTGTGTTCGGCTGTTCTCTCTGATCAGTTGTGAGTGTGAGACCTGTTGTGTTCGGCTGTTCTCTCTGATCAGTTGTGAGTGTGAGACCTGTTGTGTTCGGCTGTTCTCTCTGATCAGTTGTGAGTGTGAGACCTGTTGTGTTCTGCTGTTCTCTCTGATCAGTTGTGAGTGTGAGACCTGTTGTGTTCGGCTGTTCTCTCTGATCAGTTGTGAGTGTGAGACCTGTTGTGTTCGGCTGTTCTCTCTGATCAGTTGTGAGTGTGAGACCTGTTGATCAGTTGTGAGTGTGAGACCTGTTCGGCTGTTCTCTCTGATCAGTTGTGAGTGTGAGACCTGTTGTGTAAGGCTGTTCTCTCTGATCAGTTGTGAGTGTGAGACCTGTTGTGTTCGGCTGTTCTCTCTGATCAGTTGTGAGTGTGAGACCTGTTGTGTTCGGCTGTTCTCTCTGATCAGTTGTGAGTGTGAGACCTGTTGTGTTCGGCTGTTCTCTCTGATCAGTTGTGAGTGTGAGACCTGTTGTGTTCGGCTGTTCTCTCTGATCAGTTGTGAGTGTGAGACCTGTTGTGTTCGGCTGTTCTCTCTGATCAGTTGTGAGTGTGAGACCTGTTGTGTTCGGCTGTTCTCTCTGATCAGTTGTGAGTGTGAGACCTGTTGTGTTCGGCTGTTCTCTCTGATCAGTTGTGAGTGTGAGACCTGTTGTGTTCGGCTGTTCTCCCTGATCAGTTGTGAGTGTGAGACCTGTTGTGTTCGGCTGTTCTCTCTGATCAGTTGTGAGTGTGAGACCTGTTGTGTTCGGCTGTTCTCTCTGATCAGTTGTGAGTGTGATTCCCGTTGTGTTCGGCTGTTCTCTCTGATCAGTTGTGAGTGTGAGACCTGTTGTGTTCGGCTGTTCTCTCTGATCAGTTGTGAGTGTGAGACCTGTTGTGTTCGGCTGTTCTCTCTGATCAGTTGTGAGTGTGAGACCTGTTGTGTTCTGCTGTTCTCTCTGATCAGTTGTGAGTGTGAGACCTGTTGTGTTCTGCTGTTCTCTCTGATCAGTTGTGAGTGTGAGACCTGTTGTGTTCGGCTGTTCTCTCTGATCAGTTGTGAGTGTGAGACCTGTTGTGTTCGGCTGTTCTCTCTGATCAGTTGTGAGTGTGAGACCTGTTGTGTTCGGCTGTTCTCTCTGATCAGTTGTGAGTGTGAGACCTGTTGTGTAAGGCTGTTCTCTCTGATCAGTTGTGAGTGTGAGACCTGTTGTGTTCGGCTGTTCTCTCTGATCAGTTGTGAGTGTGAGACCTGTTGTGTTCGGCTGTTCTCTCTGATCAGTTGTGAGTGTGAGACCTGTTGTGTTCGGCTGTTCTCTCTGATCAGTTGTGAGTGTGAGACCTGTTGTGTTCGGCTGTTCTCTCTGATCAGTTGTGAGTGTGAGACCTGTTGTGTTCGGCTGTTCTCTCTGATCAGTTGTGAGTGTGAGACCTGTTGTGTTCGGCTGTTCTCTCTGATCAGTTGTGAGTGTGAGACCTGTTGTGTTCGGCTGTTCTCTCTGATCAGTTGTGAGTGTGAGACCTGTTGTGTTCGGCTGTTCTCCCTGATCAGTTGTGAGTGTGAGACCTGTTGTGTTCGGCTGTTCTCTCTGATCAGTTGTGAGTGTGAGACCTGTTGTGTTCGGCTGTTCTCTCTGATCAGTTGTGAGTGTGAGACCTGTTGTGTTCGGCTGTTCTCTCTGATCAGTTGTGAGTGTGAGACCTGTTGTGTTCGGCTGTTCTCTCTGATCAGTTGTGAGTGTGAGACCTGTTGTGTTCGGCTGTTCTCCCTGATCAGTTGTGAGTGTGAGACCTGTTGTGTTCTGCTGTTCTCTCTGATCAGTTGTGAGTGTGAGACCTGTTGTGTTTGGCTGTTCTCTGTGATCAGTTGTGAGTGTGATAGCCTCTCCATTCATAATCACACTTTGCTTTTGTTTTCATCGAGTTGCGTTTCCCTGATGTCCCTCAACTTCCCCTTCCTCTATTGACCATCTGCTCTAACTGTGTTTAAAAGTGTTAAGAAGTGATGAAATCAACATAGTTGTCTTTTTTTTCATCAAGGCCAGAGTTCAGCCACAGTCTGAACAAAGTATCAAATTAGAATGTAGTACTTGATTTAATGAACTTAGTGCCTGATTCAATTTTCTCTCTTCATGAAAATGTGATTCCTTCTCCAGCTAATTCAACACCATCAAACCAGCAAAGAGAAATTGATGCTGGCAGCCATATTGTAAG
>NC_092158.1:87534573-87549573 GCF_045791955.1 Oncorhynchus clarkii lewisi
AACCCATTGCCCATTATGCTAGTGAGGTCTGGGGTCCGCTCACCAACCAATTCACAAAATGTGACAAACACCAAATTGAGACTGCATGCAGGATTCTGCAAAAATATCCCCCATAATACATGCAGAGCAGAATTAGGACGATTCCCGTTAATGATCAAAATCCAGAAAATAGCAATTCACTTCTACAATCACCTAAAAATAAGTGATTTTCAAACTTGCTATAGCAAAGCTCTCACCTACATAGAGATGAACCTGCAGGAGTGTCCCCTTCTGCAGTGTCCCCTTCTGAGTGCCCATTTTTCTCGCAAATTTCGTCATATCCAATTGGTAGTTACAGTCTTGTCCCATCGTTGCAACTCACGTACGGACTCGTGAGAGGCAAAGGTCGAGAGCCATGCATCCTCTGAAACACAACCGCCAAGCCACACTGCTTCTTGACACACTGCCCGCTTATTAACCCGAAAGCCAGCTGCACCAATGTGTCAGAGGAAACACCATACAGCTGGCGACCGAAGTCAGCGTGCGTACGACCGGCCACGACAAGGAGTCGGTAGGAGCGCAATGGGACAAGGACATCCCAGCCGGCCAAACCCTCTCCTAACCTGACCAACGCTGGACCAATTGTGCGGTGATTCATGGGTCTCTCGGTCGCGGGCGGCTGCGACAGAACCCAGGATCAAACCCAGATCTGTTGTGACGTCTTTAGCACTGCGACCCAGTGCCTTAGACCGCTGCGCCACTCGGGAAGCCCACAGTATGGGGACTCTGCTCACAAACACACAGAGCCCCAGGACAGCAACACAATTAGACCCAAACAAATCAAGACAAAACACAAAGATATTTACTTGACACATCGGAAAGTATTAACCAAAAAACTGAGCAAACTGGAATGGTATTTGGCCCTGAACAGAGAGTACACAGTGAGAAAATACCTGGCCACTGTGACTGACCCAAAATTAAGAAATTCCTTGACTATCTACAGACTCAGTGAGCAGAGCCTTGCTATTGAGAGAGGCTGCTGTTGGCAGACCTGGCTCTCAAGAGAAGACAGGCTACAAAATTAGGTGGAAACCGAGCTGCACTTCCTAACCTCCTGCCAAATGTATGACCATATTAGAGACATTTTTCCTTCAGATCACACAGACCCACACTCTTGATAAACTCCCATATCTGGTCCAGTGCTGCAAGGAAACACCTAGTTAAGCTGCAGCTGGCCCAGAACAGAGTGACACGTTTTGCTCTTCATTGTAATCAGAGGGCTGATATAAATACTATACATGCCAGTCTCTCTCTCTTGGCTAAGAGTTGAGGAGAGACTGACTGCATCACTTCTTCTTTTTATCAGAAGCATTAAACTCTTTAACATCATACCAATATTTGGAACCAAGGACTGATCCCCCCCAATCCACAAAGGTGGAGACAAATTTGACCCCAAAACTACTGTTTGATATGCATCAACAGCAACCTTGGGAAAATCCTCAGCATTATCATTAACAGCAGACTTGGGAAAATCCTCAGCATTATCATTAACAGCAGACTTGGGAAATCCTCAGCATTATCATTAACAGCAGACTTGGGAAATCCTCAGCATTATCATTAACAGCAGAATTGGGAAAATCCTCAGCATTATCATTAACAGCAGACTTGGGAAATCCTCAGCATTATCATTAACAGCAGACTCGTACATTTCCTCAGTGAAAAAAACGATGTACTGAGCAAATGTCAAATTGGCTTTTTACCAAATTACTGTAAAACAGACCATGTATTCACCCTGCACTAATGCTATTTGGCCCTGAACAGAGAGTGCACAGTGACAGAATACGTGACCACTGTGACTGACCCAGAATTAAGGAAATCTTTGACTATGTACAGAGTCAGGGAGCAGAGCCCTGCAATTGAGAAAGGCCGCCGTAGGCAGAACTGGCTCTCAAGAGAAGACAGGCTATGTGCTCACTGCCCACAAAATTAGGTGGAAACTGAGCTGCACTTCCTAACCTCCTGCCAAGTGTATGACCATATTAGAGACACTCTATCCCATATCTATTGGGTGAATGTGCTACTTTCAGGCATTTGGAAATTGCTCCCAAGGATGAACCAGACTTGTGGAGGTCTCCAATTTTTTTCTGAGGTCTTAGCTGATTTCTTTTGATGTTCCCATGATGTCAAGCAAAGAGACACTGAGTTTGAAGGTAGGCCTTGAATTACATCCACAGGTACACCTCCAATTGACTCAAATTATGTCAATTAGCCTATCAGAAGCTTCTAAAGCCATGACATCGTTTTCGAGAAAAATTTAGTTTTAATAACCCCCCACTGTCCTGTCTGTGTCCCGTCTATCTCAGGCCTTTAGTGATGTCAGGCCTTTCCTCCTTCCAGTGCTCCTCCCACATCTACTACTGTTCCCTGGCTGCCTGGGGAGAAACACACACACAAACATACACACACTCAGTGAGGAGGGAGTGACCAGGGAGGAAGTAGTATAGAGGGGAGGGATACGTTCCAGGTTGTCCATTAGAGTCTAATGTAGAGGAGGAGGGATATGTTCCAGGTTGACCATTAGAGTCTAATGTAGAGGAGGGAATGACCAGGGAGGAAGTAGTATAGAGGGGAGGGATATGTTCCAGGTTGTCCATTAGAGTCTAATGTAGAGGAGGGGGGGGGGGGGGGGGGGGGGGGGGGGGGTCTGTGATGAGCTTCCGCTTGTCTCTCATCCGTTTAGGAAACATCTGTATATTTCTGCCGGTTGAAAGTGTTTTTTTTGCAGTCTAACACCAGTGATACTTGAGTCCAGCGTGTGCCTCTTATTTGCACAGTTCCAAAACTCTTTACTGAAGTCTGAATAGAATAGCACAACCCTGGTAGTGAACACAGACAGACAGACAGACAGACAGACAGACAGACAGACGGACGGACGGACGGACGGACGGACGGACGGACGGACGGACGGACGGCTGGCTGGCTGGATGGATGGATAGATGGCTGGCTGGCTGGCTGGATGGCTGGATGGCTGGCTGGCTGGCTGGATGGCTGGATGGCTGGATGGCTGGCTGGATGAGTGGCTGGTAGGATGAGTGGATGAGTGGCTGGCTGGCTGGCTGGCTGGCTGGCTGGCTGGCTGGCTGGCTGGATGGCTAGATGGATGGATGGCTGGATGGCTAGATGGATGGATGGCTGGATGGCTTGATGGCTTGCTGGCTGTGGATGGCTGGATGGCTGGCTGGATGGATGGATGGATGGATGGCTGGCTGGCTGGATGGCTGGATGGCTGGATGGATGGATGGTTGGCTGGATGGATGACTGGATGGCTGGATGGATGGCTGGATGGATGGATGGCTGGATGGCTGGCTGTGGATGGATGGATGGCTGGATGAATGGTTGGCTAGATGTATGGATGGATGGCTGGCTGGCTGGCTGGCTGGCTGGCTGGCTGGCTGGCTGGCTGGATGATTGGATGGCTGGATGGCTGGATGAATGGTTGGCTAGATGTATGGATGGATGGCTGGCTGGCTGGATGGTTGGATGGCTGGATGGATGGATGGATGGCTGGGTGGCTGGCTGGCTGGCTGGCTGGCTGGATGGATGGCTGGATGGTTGGATGGCTGGATGGCTGGATGGCTGGATGGCTGGATGGCTGGATGGATGGATGGCTGGGTGGCTGGATGGATGGATGGATGGATGGATGGCTGGATGGCTTTATGGATGAATGGATGGATGGATGGCTGGATGGATGGATGAATGAATGAATGGATGGCTGGATGGATGGCTGGATGGATGGATGGATGGATGGCTGGATGGCTTTATGGATGAATGGATGGATGGATGGCTGGATGGATGGATGGCTGGATGAATGGCTGGATGGATGGATGGATGGCTGGATGGATGGATGGCTGGATGGATGGATGGATGGATGGATGGCAATACGGCTGCATGGCGTGCCTGTCTTTGCTGCATGTCTGTCCATGTCTGAGTTGAGACAGAGGAGGGGTCAGAGGTTACACCTGCTTATTATACAGCACCCCCATCATGACAATACACACAATGTAACACTGACAGACACACACCAGTCTGCACCTGCCACCTACCTATCAGTCAACAGAAGCTCATTGTGATGTCATTATGAGGCTCGGTGTGGATTCCTCCCCTTAGTAGTTGTTTTTCTGTGTCTCTGTCTTTTATTTAAAGTAACTCTCCAGTGTTTCCACATGTCTAGTTTTCCTTCCAAAATGTTCTCATTAAGATTGTTAAAAAGCTACTTTTCTGTATTGAAATGGTGTGGGCTTACCCCAACAACAGAATGGTGTGGGCTTACCCCAACAACAGAACGGTGTGGTCTTACCCCAACAACAGAATGGTGTGGGCTTACCCCAACAACAGAACGGTGTGGTCTTACCCCAACAACAGAATGGTGTGGTCTTACCCCAACAACAGAATGGTGTGGTCTTACCCCAACAACAGAATGGTGTGGTCTTACCCCAACAACAGAATGGTGTGGTCTTACCCCAACAACAGAATGGTGTGGTCTTACCCCAACAACAGAATGGTGTGGTCGTACAGTATACCGGTCATTAACAATATTAATGCCAGTAGACCACTGATTGGCCAGCTCATCTTCCTCTAGACTGCTGATTGGCCAGCTCATCCTCCTCTAGACTGCTGATTGGCCATCGTATTCTATGAGGAAATAGCAAGCATTTTTGAAACAGTATTTTTGAGAAACATGTTTGAGATGGGGGTTATTAACAGTTTTCTTTCTTTTAATCAAATGTACGCTTTGACCAGAAATATGAGTATAGTATGAATGAACAACATCTGGACAGTGACTTTAATCCTAAATTCCATTAAAACAACCTCAGCAGTGAGCAGCAGAGAAGAGTTGCTGTGTTTGGTAGGAGAGAGGATGTGCAGCGCAGGCCAGCAGCAGCTCCAGCTGGGGAGGGGATGTGGCCTTTGGGAGTCCAGGGGAGGATGTTATGCCTCCTGTGAGCTGACTCCTGACCCCACCATCCTCTCTCGACCTGCACCTCCACTACCGTACATAACCGTTCAACATGTCGCTTTGGAAAACACATTTTATCTCGATGAAAACCTGTATAAAAAAAACAATAATACGAATGGGAAATGGAAAGGTAGACGATTCTTTGTACAGTTGAATAAAGTAAATGAATACTGAGTCACAGATAAACCAAGCAGTACTGCTTGTCATGTGTGTCTGCAGGGAGAGAATATTAGGATAAACTTCTGATCTCAGAAAGGACATTTAAAAGATACGCAACCTTCAGACCACAACGTTAAAATAAAAACACCTCTTTCCATCATCGTCATCGTGTTGTCTTCTGTGGTATTTTAACACCTCTGCTAACTCTGCCCTGCCTCTACCGGCCTCCAGAAACTCAGATTAATAGATAAGATCAACTGTATCATCAGAGTGAAAACATGACTGAAATGACTCATATAAGATTCACTGGGTTGGACGTGTTAGGAATTAAACAGAAGCAGAGACAGGTGTAGGCATTGACAGACAGACAGACAGACAGACAGACAGACAGACAGACAGACAGACAGACAGAGCGAGATGGACAGAAAGACACATTTACAGACAGACAGACAGACAGAGCGAGATGGACAGAAAGACACATTTACAGACAGACAGACAGACAGACAGACAGACAGACAGACAGACAGACAGACAGACAGACAGACAGACAGACAGAGACAGACAGACAGACAGACAGACAGAGCGAGATGGACAGAAAGACACATTGACAGACAGACAGACAGACAGACAGAGAGAAAGACAGACAGACAGAGCGAGATGGACAGAAAGACACATTTACAGACAGACAGACAGACAGACAGAGAGAAAGACAGACAGACAGACAGACAGACAGACAGACAGACAGACAGACAGACATCTCAGTGTAGAATAGTTTAGGTCATGAAGCTCAGCATTCTACTGGCTGTTAGAAAACAAGTTTCATTTGACCTTTTACTCATTACTTCTTTCAACAGTAACCAATTACCATACCTGTTACTCCCTGGATACAGTCCTTAGTTACACTACTGGTTATATACCTGTTACTCCCTGGGTACAGTCATTAGTTACACTACTGGTTATATACCTGTTACTCTCTGGGTACAGTCATTAGGTACACTACTGGTTATATACCTGTTACTCCCTGGGTACAGTCATTAGTTACACTACTGGTTATAGTACCTGTTACTCCCTGGGCACAGTCATTAGTTACACTACTGGTTATATACCTGTTACTTCCTGGTTACAGTCCTTAGTTACATTACTGGTTATAGTACCTGTTACTCTCTGGGTACAGTCATTAGTTACACTACTGGTTATATACCTGTTACTCTCTGGGTACAGTCATTAGTTACACTACTGGTTATATACCTGTTAATCCCCGGGTACAGTCATTAGTTACACTACTGGTTATAGTACCTGTTACTCCCTGGGCACAGTCATTAGTTACACTACTGGTTATATACCTGTTATTCCCTGGGTACAGTCATTAGTTACACTACTGGTTATAGTACCTGTTATTCCCTGGGTACAGTCATTAGTTACACTACTGGTTATATACCTGTTACTCCCTGGGTACAGTCATTAGTTACACTACTGGTTATAGTACCTGTTACTCCCTGGGTACAGTCATTAGTTACACTGGTTATAGTACCTGTTACTCCCTGGGTACAGTCATTAGTTACACTACTGGTTATATATCTGTTACTCCCTGGGTACAGTCATTAGTTACACTACTGGTTATATATATGTTACTCCCTGGGTACAGTCATTAGTTATACTGGTTATAGTATCTGTTACTCCCTGGGTACAGTCACTAGTTACACTACTGGTTATATATCTGTTACTCCCTGGGTACAGTCATTAGTTACACTACTGGTTATATATATGTTACTCCCTGGGTACAGTCATTAGTTACACTACTGGTTATAGTACCTGTTACTCCCTGGGTACAGTCATTAGTTATACTGGTTATAGTATCTGTTACTCCCTGGGTACAGTCACTAGTTACACTACTGGTTATATACCTGTTACTCCCTGGGTATAGTCATTAGTTACACTACTGGTTATATACCTGTTATTCCCTGGGTACAGTCACTAGTTACACTACTGGTTATATACCTGTTATTCCCTGGGTACAGTCATTAGTTACACTACTGGTTATATACCTGTTACTCCCTGGGTACAGTCACTAGTTACACTACTGGTTATATACCTGTTACTCCCTGGGTACAGTCACTAGTTACACTACTGGTTATATACCTGTTATTCCCTGGGTACAGTCATTAGTTACACTACTGGTTATATACCTGTTACTCCCTGGGTACAGTCATTAGTTATACTGGTTATAGTATCTGTTACTCCCTGGGTACAGTCACTAGTTACACTACTGGTTATATACCTGTTACTCCCTGGGTACAGTCACTAGTTACACTACTGGTTATATACCTGTTATTCCCTGGGTATAGTCATTAGTTACACTACTGGTTATAGTACCTGTTACTCCCTGGGTACAGTCATTAGTTATACTGGTTATAGTATCTGTTACTCCCTGGGTACAGTCACTAGTTACACTACTGGTTATATACCTGTTACTCCCTGGGTATAGTCATTAGTTACACTACTGGTTATAGTACCTGTTACTCCCTGGGTACAGTCATTAGTTATTTCTTACTCAGGAAAAACCATGTATCTCTCTTTCTCTCCCTCCCTCTTTTCCTCTCTCCTTTCCCCCTCTCTTTCAATTGTTGATTTGATTTGATATCTACATCGGCTACCTTCTCAAGGCCCTCTCCAGCCTCTCCTGTTGCCCCTGTTTCAATGCTGTCTGGCTTTCTGGCTGCCCTGCTAACACTGTGTCATCCTCAGGGCCCCTACCGGCCCCTGGCCCATCACACTCCACTGGGCCCCGCCTGGCCCGCCTCTCATCTCCCCTAACACAGCCTGACACTGAGCTTTGAAGCTGGGGAGGCGGTGTGGACCGGGCCCGGCCCAACAATAGCAACCTGATCCTCAGCTGACGCACGCTAACCCAGCCATGGATGATGGACAAAGGAAGGGGAGAGAAGGAGAGGAGGAGAGGAGGAGAGGAGAGAAGGAGAGGAGGAGAGGAGGAGAGGAGGAGAGAAGGAGAGGAGGAGGAGCCCCCTTGGGGTGCTGTCCTGCCTCTCACTGTTTGTTGAGGAGCTCTGTACATATAACATGAGAAAAGGCATGCCGTTTCTGTTGTAGAGAAGAGGACGGGAAAGAGAGGGGTGGGTGAGGGAGGAAGAGGGGGGGGGGGGAGAGAAAGGGAGGGAGGGACAGAGAGTGTGGTGGTTGATTCCTATCCAGGTTAAGAGAAAAAGCAAAAACAGTGTCTCAGCAGGGTCTAAAGTAGTGCACTTTGTAGGGAATAGGGTGCCATTTCAGATTGGCCATTTCTCTGAACTGAAAATGTACTGCTCATATGAACACATCTTTCACAGATTCATTCTGAAACTAAACCTGAAGAATAAACCCGTCCTGGACCTCTCTCTCTATCCCAGTTCCGGATTCAAGCTTCAAGGTTCCGGATTCAAGCTTCAAGGTTCCGGATTCAAGCTTCAAGGTTCCGGATTCAAGCTTCAAGGTTCCGGATTCAAGCTTTAATGTCACATGCAATGCACATGAGAAATAAGAATAGGAAATATGAAGAACGCACAATGTCAGTAAACATACTTTAATATACAAGGTCAGTTCAACACCATGTTAACAATGTGCAGGGATACTGGAGTGTTGTGTAGGGGTAAGGTGAATAGGCTATATGAATCAGGATATATGATAAACAGGGTAGCAGCAGCTTGTTGGTGAGTGGGTGTGTAGAGTCAGTATACATTGACAGGGCATTCAGAAAGTATTCAGATACTTTTTACACATTTTGTTACGTTACAGCCTTATTCTAAAATGTATTAAATTAATTGGTTCCCTCAGCATTCTACATACAATACCCTATAATGACAAAATGAAAATAGCTTTTTAGAAATTTTACCAAATGTATTAAAAATAAAACACAGAAATACCTTATTTACATAAGTATTCAGAACTTTTGCTATGAGACTCTAAATTGAGCTCAGGTGCATCCTGTTTCCATTACTCATCCTTGAGATGTTTCTACAACTTGATTGGAGTCCACCTGTGGTAAATTCAATTGATTGGACATGATTTGGAAAGGTCCCACAATTGACAGTTCATATCAGAGCAAAAGGGACATTCACCAAGCCATGAGGTCCAAGGAATTGTCCGAAGAGCTCAGAGAAAGGATTGTGTCGAGGCACAGATCTGGCGAAGGGTACCAAAACAGAGCCTTCAAGAAGGACAACCATCTCTACAGCACTCCATCAATCAGGCCTTTATGTTAGAGTGGCCAGATGGAAGGCACTCCTCAGTAAAAGACACATGACAGCCCACTTGGAGTTTGCCAAAAGATACCTAAAGACTTTCAGACCATGAGAAACAAGATTATCTGTTCTGATGAAACCAAGATTGAACTCTTTGTCCTGATTGTCACACGTCACGTCTGGAGGAAATCCGGCACCAACCCCATGGTGTTTTTCAGCGGCAGGGACTGGAAGACTAGTGAGGATCGAGGGAAAGATGATCAGAGAAATCCTTGATGAAAACCTGCTCCAGAGCGCTCAGGACCTCAGACTGGGGCGAACGTTCACCTTCCAACAAGGCAATGACCCTAAGCACACGGCCAAGACAATGCGGAGTGGATTCCGGACAAGTCTCTGAATGTAATTGAGTGGCCCCGCCAGAGCCCGGACTTGAACCCGATCTAACATCTCTAGAGAGACCTGAAAATAGCTGTTCAGCGATGCTCCCCATCCAACCTGACAGAGCTTGAGAGGATCTGCAGAGAAGAATGGGAGAAACTCCCCAAATACAGGTGTGCCAAGCTCTGTCAGGTTGGATGGGGAGCGTCGCTGCACAGCTAATTTCAGGTCTCTCCAGAGATGTTAGATCGGTGTTAGCTGTCATCACTGGCAAAGGTGCTTCAACAAAGCACTGAGTAAAGGGTCTGAATACTTATATAAATGTGATAGTTACACTCTTGGCATTCTCTCACCCAGCTTCATGGGGTAGTCACCTGGAATGCATTTCAATAAACAGTTGTGCCTTGTTAAAAGTTAATTTGTGGAATTTGTTTCCTTGTTAATGTGTTTTAGCCAATCAGCTGTGTTGTGACAAGGTAGGGGTGGTATACAGAAGACAGCCTTATTTGGTAAAAGACCATGTCCATATTATGTCAAGAACAGCTCAAATAAACAAAGAGAAAGACAGTCCATCATTACTTTAAGACATGAAGGTCAGTCAATGCAGACTGTGTGTGTGTGTGTGTGTGTGTGTGTGTGTGTGTGTGTGTGTGTGTGTGTGTGTGTGTGTGTGTGTGTGTGTGTGTGTGTGTGTGTGTGTGTGTGTGTGTTGGGCTAAGAGAGAGAGGTGAAACACACACCCCATCTGTCCCGCTGACAATTTTGGAAATGCAAAGCAAAGTGTTGCCCTCATCAGAATTTGCATGGGGTGAGGAGGGGTGAGGAGAGGAGGTCCTGAAGGTTGTGAGGACAGACGTCTCCTTTGTGTCAGAGAGGCGGTTTTTCCAGGCAAACCAATGTGTCTGTCTGCTGATATGTATGCGTGAGGATACAGGCAAGTTCCAACAAGCCAAGCCCCCGCAGTGATCTCTCTCTGCCTCTCTCTCTGCCTCTCTCTCTGCCTCTCACTCTCTCTGCCTCTCTCTCTGTGTCTCTCTCTCTGTCTCCCTCTCTCTCACTCTCTCTCTCTCTCTCTCTCTCTGTGTGTCTCTCTCTGCCTATCACTCTCTCTGGCTCTCTCTCTGTGTCTCTCTCTCTGTCTCCCTCTCTCTCTCTCTCTCTCTGTGTCTATCTCTGTGTGTGTGTCTCTCTCTCTGGCCACATTCACTGTTTGTTTTCTGAGCCATGGTGAAGTCATGCAAATTGAATGACCTCTGTCTCTGCCTCTCTGCCTCTCTGTCTCTCTGTCTCTCTCTCTCTCTCTCTCTCACCCTCCCTTTCCTCAGGGATTTCTCCGGTTTTAGTTCTCTTCCCTCTCTCTTGCTTTCTCTTTATCTATCCATCTTCTCTCTCTCTCGCTCTCTCTCTCTCACCTTCCCTCTCCTCAGGGATTTCTCTGGTTTTGTTTCTCTCCTCTCTCTCTTTCTTTCTCTTAATCTCTCCATCTTCTCTCTCTCTCTCTCTCTCTCTCTCTCTCTCTCTCTCTCTCTCTCTCTCTCTCTCTCTCTCTCTCTCTCTCTCTCTCTCTCTCTCTCTCTCTCTCTCTCTCTCTCTCTCTCTCTCTCTCTCTCTCACCCCTCCCTCTCCTCAGGGATTTCTCTGATTTTAGTTCTCTCCTCTCTCTGTACCAGGGGTGTGAGCTGAGCGCCGGGCTCCTATGTACACACGGATCCTGTCTCTGTCTCTGGCCCCCGGGGGCCCAGAGGCCGTCACAGATTAAAGGTCCATCCAGGGTGTTAGTGTGTGTGTCTGTGTGTGTGTGTGTGTCCAGTAGAGAGTAGAGACAGAGCTTTGCTGATGATCAGTCTTTCAGCTTCAGTTCCAACAACTCACATTCAGTACATCTGGAAAAGTCTCCCAGATAGAATTCTTAGTAGTTGCCAAGTTAGTAAATGGCCACAATGCAGCATTGGAAAGAGAAACATAATACTGTATGGGCTGAGGAAGAACGAGAGAGAGAGGGAAAGAGAGAGAGAGGAGAGAAAGAGAGGAGAGAGAGAGAGAGTAGAGGAGAGAGAGGGAGAAGAGGAGAGAGAGAGAGAGGGCAAGAGAGAGAGAGGAGAGAAAGAGAGGAGAGAGAGAGAGAGTAGAGGAGAGAGAGAGAGTAGAGGAGAGAGAGAGAGAGGGAGAAGAGAGAGAGAGAGAGAGAGAGAGTAGAGGAGAGAGAGAGAGGGCAAGAGAGAGTAGAGGAGAGAGAGAGAGGGCAAGAGAGAGAGAGGAGAGAAAGAGAGGAGAGAGAGAGAGAGTAGAGGAGAGAGAGAGAGTAGAGGAGAGAGAGAGAGAGGGAGAAGAGAGAAAGATAGGAGAGAGAGAGAGAGTAGAGGAGAGAGAGAGAGAGAGAGAGAGGGCAAGAGAGAGAGAGGAGAGAAAGAGAGGAGAGAGAGAGAGAGAAGAGGAGAGAGAGGGAGAAGAGAGAAAGCGAGGAGAGAGAGAGAGAGAGAGAGAGAGAGAGAGAGAGAGAGAGAGAGAGAGAGAGAGAGAGAGAGAGAGAGAGAAGAGAAGAGAAGAGAAGAGAAGAGAAGAGAAGAGAAGAGAAGAGAAGAGAAGAGAAGAGAAGAGAATAGAAGAGAAGAGAGGAGAGGAGAGGAGAGGAGAGGAGAGGAGAGGAGAGGAGCAGAGAGGAGAGGAGAGGAGAGGAGAGGAGAGGAGAGGAGAGGGCAGCACAGTAACCATTCATGTGATCTGGGGTGACGTTCTTTCTCTAGAATAATAGCATCAGTCATGAACCTACGCCAGAGGATATCAGAATCTCACTATAAATAACCAAACATTATATTAATAAGCAGTTCATCTCTATTTCCAAATGACCGGCTCTCTGGATGAGTGGGCCTGCATACTTCACATCATAACATCTACAAATCAAATAGTACCACCTCCTTCCCTGAGAGCTTTAGTTGGAAACAGGGAGCTTTTGCTGTGTGTGTGTGTGTGTGTGTGTGTGTGTGTGTGTGTGTGTGCGTGCGTGCGTGCGAGTGCGTGTGCGTGTGCGTGCGTGCGTGCGTGCGTGCGAGTGCGTGTGTGTGTGTATGTGTGTGTGTAGAAGGCTCCATTCAGTTTCCATGGCTGGCTGGCACCACTATGTTTAACCAATAACACTATGATTTATCCAACAGAACATGGGACAAAAACCTGCTTTTATATTTCCATTAGACAAAACCCATTTTACCAAGACGCTCTGAGAGGAGGAAAGGTCCAGTAACCTGCATGTCAACTATAACCTGGGTCAGATCCAGTGTGGACACATACTCTGTGTCTGTGTGTGTGTGTGTGTGTGTGTGTGTGTGTGACCACAAAGTACTACCTCAGCTCAAGGCAACGCAGCATGTCATGTATGACATCTGGATCACTTTAGCCTCAACATCACCCAGTAGTGCTGTCACTACCTCTACACTACTGAACAACAACACCCAGTACTGCTGTTACTACCTCTACACTACTGAACAACATCACCCAGTAGTGCTGTTACTACCTCTACACTACTGAACAACATCACCCAGTAGTGCTGCTTCTACCTCTACACTACTGAACAACATCACCCAGTAGTGCTGTTACTACCTCTACACTACTGAACAACATCACCCAGTAGTGCTGTTACTACCTCTACACTACTGAACAACATCACCCAGTAGTGCTGTTACTACCTCTACACTACTGAACAACATCACCCAGTAGTGCTGTTACTACCTCTACACTACTGAACAACATCACCCAGTAGTGCTGTTACTACCTCTACACTACTGAACAACATCACCCAGTAGTGCTGTTACTACCTCTACACTACTGAACAACATCACCCAGTAGTGCTGTTACTACCTCTACACTACTGAACAACATCACCCAGTAGTGCTGTTACTACCTCTACACTACTGAACAACATCACCCAGTAGTGCTGTTACTACCTCTACACTACTGAACAACATCACCCAGTAGTGCTGTTACTACCTCTACACTACTGAACAACATCACCCAGTAGTGCTGTTACTACCTCTACACTACTGAACAACATCACCCAGTAGTGCTGTTACTACCTCTACACTACTGAACAACATCACCCAGTAGTGCTGTTACTACCTCTACACTACTGAACAACATCACCCAGTAGTGCTGCTTCTACCTCTACACTACTGAACAACATCACCCAGTAGTGCTGTTACTACCTCTACACTACTGAACAACATCACCCAGTAGTGCTGTTACTACCTCTACACTACTGAACAACATCACCCAGTACTGCTGTTACTACCTCTACACTACTGAACAACAACACCCAGTAGTGCTGTTACTACCTCTACACTACTGAACAACATCACCCAGTAGTGCTGTTACTACCTCTACACTACTGAACAACATCACCCAGTAGTGCTGTTACTACCTCTACACTACTGAACAACATCACCCAGTAGTGCTGTTACTACCTCTACACTACTGAACAACATCACCCAGTACTGCTGTTACTACCTCTACACTACTGAACAACATCACCCAGTAGTGCTGTTACTACCTCTACACTACTGAACAACATCACCCAGTAGTGCTGTTACTACCTCTACACTACTGAACAACATCACCCAGTAGTGCTGTTACTACCTCTACACTACTGGACAACATCACCCAGTACTGCTGTTACTACCTCTACACTAGTGGACGACATCACCCAGTAGTGCTGCTTCTACCTCTACACTACTGAACAACATCACCCAGTAGTGCTGTTACTACCTCTACACTACTGAACAACAACACCCAGTAGTGCTGTTACTACCTCTACACTACTGAACAACATCACCCAGTAGTGCTGTTACTACCTCTAAACTACTGAACAACATCACCCAGTAGTGCTGTTACTACCTCTAAACTACTGAACAACATCACCCAGTAGTGCTGTTACTACCTCTACACTACTGAACAACAACACCCAGTAGTGCTGTTACTACCTCTACACTACTGAACAACATCACCCAGTAGTGCTGTTACTACCTCTAAACTACTGAACAACATCACCCAGTAGTGCTGTTACTACCTCTAAACTACTGAACAACATCACCCAGTAGTGCTGTTACTACCTCTACACTACTGAACAACAACACCCAGTAGTGCTGTTACTACCTCTACACTACTGAACAACATCACCCAGTAGTGCTGTTACTACCTCTACACTACTGAACAACAACACCCAGTAGTGCTGTTACTACCTCT